>NC_142387.1:5931410-6117660 GCF_059441005.1 Hippichthys cyanospilos | reverse complement strand
GTGGCACGCGACGACTTACTAGTAAATTCTTTAACTGGTCCTGAAGGCAAAAGAAGACAAAGACATGTTTTTCCACATGAACTGAGGTGTTTTTACTGCATTTCAACAACAGATCAAAGCTGCGCTTTACACACACCGCACTCACGCCGTCAGGCAATAAAAGCACCCAGTTGATGTCGCGGCGGGTCAATACGACACACACGATGGGCGTAGATGTGATCGACGAAACTGTGGCGGGGATTGTCCACGGGCACAGAATCACTGCAGGTACTTCTATCAACTTAACAATTGTACTGGCACACAAAATAGCCTGTCTGTCACTGTCAGTCATGCGACGCTGCCGTGATGCCACGCCAGGGTGGGGACACGTTCAAACGGGACAGGCGAACAAGGCAGGTCCGACCTTAACGTCTTAACCGTTGACGCCACTTTTTTTTTCTTTTTGTCCACATGAAAAAAAAGGTTAATTTTCAGAATATGATACTCTTCTTGCAAGTCATACATGTTCATATAGATAGATGAACTTTTTTTTTCTTTTAGGTCAGCATACAAGGTAAGCTAGGTGACTATATATGAAGACAACGACTAGAACTTTCACAGCACTGGCATTGGTTAATTTTAAATACAGTACTCAAGCATTGTTAGATGAAGAAAATAAGAGGATTAAATAAACAAAACCTAATACCCCCAAAACAAAAAAGCTACAAGTTGGTTTCGCTCATCTAAAATGTTTCTTTTTATATCAATGGCATGATGTACATATTTGTGTTAACCATACCGACAAAAATGAATCTTGTGGGAATTCTCATTGTTGGACTTCCCTTCGATTAATGCAGGACCATGCATATCGCTTGTTATTTTATATTATCTTTTTTTTTTTAACCAAGACTCAACTCGTCACTAATGTGTGGAGATAGCGTTGTCTTCACATAGACTCAGGTGATGGGGATTTCGTTTGCTTCATGGTGCACATCCACCCTATTGCATGTTGACAGGTTATGCAGGATACAGTGGCCATCGTGGGGTAAGATTGGGTAAAATTGGTGTGTGTGTGTGTGTGTGTGTGTGTGTGTGTGTGTGTGTTTGTGGGTGGGATTAGTTACATTTGGGCTCAGGTAGGGCCCGGTTAGGGGTTGTGTACCCGAGACAGAGAAAGGGGAAGTCAGCTCCTGGACGATAGCCTTTGAATCCGTGCAGACCTGAGTGGTGGTGCCTGAGTTAGTCTGTTTAATGTCCTTCGTCCCGCCCGCAGGCTTCGGTGCTCTGCCAACACAAAGCAAAATGTATTACTGTCTGGCGGGCTCCGAAATTTGTCTGACCTGTCCTTGTGTACCCTTCAAAAGTCCTTTATCGCCTGATGGGAATGAAAACGAAAATGTAACATATGGGTTGGAGGGAATGATGCATGAAAGGGGAAAGGTGTACAGTGGAAGCTTTGAACTTGAGTCACCCTGGAGATCAAACACGTCGAGCAAAATTTTGGGAACTTGTCCCCCGCCTACCCACAGCTAAATGTCGCAGACACAAAACCCAACAAAATTTTCAATATTTTTTTTTTTGTCAGAAGCTTGTTTTTACCAACGTGAAAACATGGAAAAAAATTCCCCTATAACTCCCTTTCAAAAACAATCAAAGCATAATCATGCGATAAAATGTCATCCCGGCGGTTCATATCACACACCTATCTACAGATTCTAGTGGCATTAAGCAATTTTTCCATACACAACAAATCAGCACTGGGCTGACTGTCAACAAGGTAGGTTGCGTTGTACAATTTCTCCTAAATTAACCATCTAGTACTGTGGAAATACAGTGGACCCCCGGGATACGACATTCCTGCCTTACGTTTTTTTTCAGCTTACGACGTGATTTGCGATGTTTTTTTGTCCTCTCTTTACAGTATTTTTCTCGCTTTACGACAAAAACTGTCATGACCCTAGAAGTTGGCTGCATTTGTGTTGTTTTGTCTCCATCTTCAGGCGGTTTTAGGTAATTGCTCTTATTTTCTGGTCCCCTTAAACTGCTTGCGATGCAACATGTCACTCAGAAGCTGGTCTGCTATTGGTCGGCGTCACTGTCCGAATGGTGGCATGCTACGGACTGGATCGCATCTAAGTGCTTAAAACAACTATTTATTTTGCATTTTACCGGTTAATTGAAACTTGAATGGGTGAGCCATGGGTCCCAAGATTGCTAATAATGTTAAAGAGAGAAGTAAGAAGATGATTAGTATGGAAAACAAGCTGAAAATCATCAAGAAATACGAAGAAGGTAGGCTAAGGCCTAGTGAATATGGCCAAAACAAGCTCGTCACATAAAGGTAAATAAAACCTTTCTATATTTTTTATTTGATATTTTTTAATTGTATACATGTATATTATTTATACGTACCCACTTACTATAGTATTTTGATACCATTAATATGTATATACAATTTTGATGTTTTTACCTGGGGTTTTACATGCATTAGCGAATTAACTTAGGATTGGATTGCCCGCCATACGGTGAATTCGCGTTACTATCCCAACCGCGGAACGGATTAATCTCGTAAACCGGGGGCCCACTGTATATTGATAATATGTGCAATATTTGTGTGTAACTATAGATTACACTGATTAATATGTATTGTAGCCGTTTGGTGATATTTTTGACTTCTCTGGCATGTTTATATCATAATAATAATAAGTGTTGTTATTGTTATTATAAAATATGATGGGACAAAAAAAAATTCCAGGGCCTGTAACCTAATCTATGGAAGTGGGAATATGTACAAATAATATATGTAATACGTTTGATTTTTAAAAAAAAAATAAATACATAAAGAAATCAGGAGCATGCCACCCCCACCAAAAAAAACAAAACAAAAAAAAAACATCATCATAATCATAAACATTTAAAAACAACTTTAGTGTGGTGTGCAAAACGGTTTATGTCTATTCCTAACATGTAATTGCTGATTGTTTATGTCAAAGGCTCCACTCTATTTTGTTTTTGAATTGCACTTTAAAAAAAATAACTGAAAATGTGAGAAACAAGTGACTGAGGAGTACTTGCGGCTAGATTTTGTTTTTCTCCAATCGTGATAGTGACGTCAATGAAATCGTCTTTCCTCACTTTCTCTTTGTTCCTGTCTTCTGCTCTTAGATCGAAGCGGCCAGAAAACAGCCCTGCCCAAACTTCATTTTTTTTTTCCCCAGGTCACACCTACTAAGAACATTTTCCAGAAATGACGGAGAAGGATTTCCTCATCCTCTTTCATTTCCTAAAGTGCTCCTCCTGGCACAGAATCGAAGTGCCATAGCGCAAAGTATGCACTGAGCATTTCTAATATCGCAAATTATGGAGAAATGATGATGAAAGCGGGCGGCAAGTGGACCGACACTTGACTAGAGCAACTGTGATTGGCGAGTGATGCGCCGTACCTTGACGGGGCCGTCCACCGGGTCCAGTCCCTGCTCCGACAGCTGTTTCAAGGCACTTAGAGCAGCCTGAGAAGAGAGCAAAGAACAGATGGTCGAGTGAATGCGCGGGGAGGAAGAGCGCGATGGAGTGGGAGGAGAGTGAGTGTCACCCTTCAGCTGCTATTCAAATAACACTTAACTCTGGGAAAGACAATGCCAGCAGGACACTTTCCCTTCACTCTGTGTTGTCTTTGGCTCCTCTGTTCTCACTGTTTGTCTAGCGTTATTGGCTTAACATTTCCACTTGATGTTCTTGCTGCCAAGTCAATATGAGCCAGTGACATCTGTATTCCTGGATGTCACACCTAAATAAACAGCAGCAGCTAAAGGACTTGTAAAATGTAAAATTTGGTTCGCACTCTGGAAGGATAACACGTTTCAAATAGTAATGAATGACCTCCCAGTTTTCTTTAGTTGATCAAATGATGACTTTAATTTCTTTTGTACACTTCTCCTGACCGATGGCTTGAAACAAAAAGCTCCTTCTGATGCTCTGGAAACTATTAGTGGCTTACTGTATGTTGTGAAATGTGATGACGAAAATGTCAAGAAAAGCCTACTAGAAGACCTGAACTTTTTTTGGGCTTTATTGTGACTCTCCTTTCTGAACACAGCCACAGCCCCTGAAACTCTTGAGTGTCCACTTTTGCAACCTAATTATTGCAAGTTAGAATGGGACGAGACACAAATCCCACGAGATGAGATGTCACATGAGAAAGACACAAGAGGATATTTTGGCAACATTTCAATCCATCTATTCATTTTCTAGAGCTACTTATCCTTCCAAGGGTCGCAGGCCAGCTGATTATGGGCGGTAGGCGGGGTACACCCTCAACTGATTGCCAACCAATCGCAGGGCACACAGAGATGAACAACCATTCACGCACCCAAATCACACCTTAAGACAATTTAGTTTGTCCAATACACCTGCCATGCATGTTTTTGGAGTGAAGGAGGAAGCCCGAGTGACCGGAGAGAACCCACGCGGGCTGGGGGAGAACACGCAAGCTCCACACAGGAAGGCCGAAGCCAGGTGGATTCGAACTCGGGTCCCTGAACTGCGAGGCGGATGAACTGCTCCACCGAACCGCCCAATTTTGGCAAATTTGTAATGTAAAATTAACAAGCTAGCGTGCAAATGTAAACATAAACAGGAGAGGCAATTTTTAAGAAAATGTGCACATCTTGTTCTAGCTGTGGTCGTTGGCGTAATTTTTCAGTGACGATCGCTCGATCTCTTTTTTCACAAGTTACTAAAACTGGTACTATACCGCAATTTTAACTCATTGAATCCCAAAGACATATTTTTACATTTATTTATGAGTCCATATATTCAATCACAGGTAGAGCACCCCCACCCCTTCCCAAAAATGGAGTCTAAAATAACTAGTGCCAAATTAGTAAATTAATTGATTTTCGCAGGTAATAAAGTGCTTAAGTAATTGATGAGATAATTAAGTACTAAAGTAACCTAAAGCAATCAATAAAATTTTTGGTCCTGAAATAATTGATGAATTACTAGAGGATTAATTACTTAAGTAATCAATTGCTTTAGTAATTTAGGGTACTAAAGAAACCTAATGCAATCAATTATTTTTTTAGATACTTAAGTAATTGATCACTTTAATACTTGATTGCCTAAAGTAATTGATTACTATAGGGTAACTAACAAAGTAATCAATTAATTTTAGCTGCTAAAGCAATCAATCACGTAAGGACTTAATTACCTAAACTAATCAATTAAAGAATAATGTAATTTGTAATGATAGCGTTGGTACATTACTTACCGAATTGATTATTTTGTTGCTAGATTCATTTATTACCGGGCGGTTTTAGCCTATAGCCAAAAACTTCTAAATACTGTATATATCAATAACTACTTGGGACTGAAAGTCTGAATTCTTGAAAAAAATACAAATATTTATTTCGGTTGAAAGAGTTAAAAAGATTACAATTTATCGCCAGTGTTTAATAACTTACTCACGTCACTTTCAGCCCATTAAGAATGGATTTTGGATATTTGGCAATGACGGGGTAAAAATTTCTCCCACAAAATAGTAGATTAAGCCATGGAAATTTTATTTAATCATTGCAAGTCATGCATTTTCATCCTAAAATGTGTAGTGACATGTAGAACAATTAATTCATTGACTGCCACGCAACCCAATAAAAATGAATTTTTGATGTCTATAGCCGTCAATGGCACTGAATGAGTTAAAATGCCATCACAAACTAGGTTTGTAAGAATTCATATTGTAGGTGTTTAAGTGCAAATTTGGATCAAGATGAGTGACTGAAGTGAATCCCGCTTCTTTTAGATAGACAGCGTACCTTATGTGAGTTGAACCGCAAATTGGAACCACTTGAGGGCCACTTCTACGAACGGGCTCTTGAAGTGTGCCAAGATAAACGGGCCCATCTGATGTAGTCCAGGTTCTGTCATGACACACATCCTTTCTCTATCCCAATGAACAGGTCCAGATGAGCTCGCATTTTCCTAGTTCCCGACTCAGAGTGTGGGCTGAGCGGCTGCAGTTCGGGGAATATATCTCCCAGTTGAGCCGACACCACAGGACTGGGCACGGTGGAGCATATTTAACATATGCCCTTCATGTACTTGCATAGTCTGCACATCAGTGGGCTAGAGGATGAAATGTATGCTAACAGAACCAATTTCAAGGTCCTTTCAACACTCTTGCGTTCACATTTTCTGCGATGACATTGGATGTGGAGCATCAGGCAGCGATATACATAAAAAGTAGCAGTAGTAATGACACAGCTTGGATCATTTACACTTGTCATTGTTACATCAGAGTAAAGATAAGAAATTAGTGGCTCTGCTCAACAGACGAGTCGACAAGTGATAAATGGATGAGCCAAACGTACAGACCACCCATTTAGTTAAGATATAATCTATCGTATAAAGTATGTTCAGAGAAAAATGGTTTCTCAACATACAATGGAACATGAAGCCAAATTCTGCAAATCAAAATGAAAATATCAATGCATTATAAGATAGCCACGGTGGACAAAAATGTGGCTCCATGGAATGCAACGCACGTAGGGAGGACAACACCAATATCTGAAAAGTTGAATAAGAAAACTCCAAAAAAAAGTTTTGACTTCAAATTATGGGAAACCTAAAGCAGGAATCACAATTTATGACTGAGGAAAGCAAAGGTCAAAATCTGGATTTTATCCATCAAACCCGTGACCCAAAATTTGCGATGCTTGCAACAACACAGCAGGACAGCTCTGAAAAATTGTACTGCTGGGATTTAAAAAAATAAAAAAAATAAAATGAAAATCAAATCAATGGAATTCATGATCTGAACATGTTTTTTTTCCTAATCACAATGATAGTCACATTTTGTTGAGACTTTTGGATATCAATACAGAAAAGGAAGGCCCTGTAGATGCACCAATTATTAATCATGTAATCAAAACTAACTTTGTGTTTGTTGTATTTATTCAATCAGGTATGGGGCCCTTTCCTCCTTGGGGAAATAGCTGCGGCCCATCTGTTTTGGGGGGGTATGTGGGTGTGTGGAGATAAACAACCATAAATCAGAGGATTGACGGTGGCAGAGCCGCTGATATACGACAGGCAGGCATAAGGGCCAAAGCAGTCAGTCTATGGCCCAGAAGCTCCACAGGGCCCAGGACAAATACTATCTGTGGGAATGGCAGCCAATGATTCCATTATTGTTCTAGTGAGATAAGTTGGCCATCATCATCAGCAGACACTGGACTAATGCATCCACACTTGCAAAAGCATGTTTAGTCTGTGACTGTGACATGTACGGAGGATATTTTCCATATTCCTGTCATGGTATTAAGTAGTAATAGTAGTAGGTTTTCACTTATTATTTCCACAGGTCACTAATGAGAGGCACAAAAGATACAATTAAAAAACAACAAAAAAGAAAACCTTGACTACAACGCCCTTTAGCAGGGGTGTCCAGACTTTTTGACTTGAGGGTTGCATTAATTAAAAAAAAAAAAAAGCAAGAGTGCAAGGGCCACTTCATAATTCTTGAACTTTATTAAACATGCTAAAATTGGTCAAGGGAACAATTGTTCTTTGTTACCTATTTTTGCTTGAAAAACCGTGAAACCCCTATCCCACTGAAATACGAACATTTGCAAGTTTTGAAGAAGGTCGTAAACACACGTTGACATCAGGGATTCATCAGTTTGTTTAAGGCTGCGATTACTCTTAAGATGTTCTTTAAGACATTATGAAAGAGTCTTGACTGTTTCAAAAGGTCTTCAGAACCACTGAATCTTGAACGAAACCTGACAAGATCAAGAGAGCCACTACCTTTGCTGACATTCGCTAACAGGGACTTTACATAACGACTTTCTCTTAAAGGTGATAAGGCAAATTGTTCAGATTTTTGGGGGGGGTTGATAATCATGTATGTATCCCACAAGACTAGTTCCAGCCCTGCATCAAAGAGTCACTAAATCCTATCTTTAACTCAGAATAAAAACAAGAGCAAGCCAAAGTGCTCCAACAACCATTTTTAAAAATTACCTGACGACAATTAATCTGATATTTATGTAAATCAGACCAAGACACAGCAGAAAGCAAAAGAAACAATTTTTGCGCATTCAATTTAATTATCTTCATCCACCAGTTTTTTGAAGAGAAACTGTGTTGTTGTGTTCAAATTAAATATAGACAAAATATTACATTTTTACAGCTACAATACCTAATAACCCCAATACCCCCCAACATTTAGCCATTGTAGCAGTCTTTCCCATAAAATTCAATCACACTCCATCTACTTTCGTGTTAGATCCCTCCAGCAGCATGTTTAAAGTAAGTAAACAAGTTATGTTTGAGTTAGCCGTGCCTGTTGGTGAACTCGATCATGATCGCATTGCTTCACAACCTACTGTAGACTGATCAAGTCACACTCAATACTGGAAAAAAATGCTCAATGACATTTGTGGAAAACCTTGAAACAAGTATACTGGCTCACTCAGCACAAAACATTTAAGTACTGAAGTCCGTCCCATTAGTCCCTCTTCACCTAGTCTCCTTCCACACCCCAACTTTAGATAACAAACCAGCCCTCACCCCGTGCCCACCTCACACATTGGCTCGTTCATCCATCTATTTAGCTTCTCGCAGTTCAAAGGCTTGGACAAGCAGCAGTCAAATGGGCCGCCGCCGTCTGAGGACGATCTGCAACCGTAGCCGAGTTTCTGATGTGGAGTGACAAGGGCGGCTCATTTTTCTGGGCCTGCTGCTCTGTTAATGGCTTCCCCAACAGAGGCTTTGATTCCATCAACGGCTTAGTCAAACAAAAGCCCCGTCTCCCAGGAGTCCGATGCATCGGCCTGATAGATCTAATGGATTGTTGGATCACATTGACCCAGACAAATCGGACTCCTGTGTCAGTTTCTCACTGCAGGACTGCTGAGTTCTAGTGAAGCGTAAGGAGAAGTATGGCTGGCTGAGGAGATGGGAAGAAAAACACCAGGGAATATAAGATAGGGACAGAAGAGAGAAATAAACTTTGATTGCAAGAATGTTTTAAAAATAAAAAGAATGTTCAACCCCAAGAGGTAACATTTCCAAAAAAGTTACTTACCAGTGTTTCTTTGTCCCTGTATTTTTTTCCAATACATTACCTCTGGTTAAATACTTTGGAACTACATTTGCAATGGTATCTCCAGACAAATTTTATTCAGCAACTCCCAAAGACAGATTGTGTAACACCGACCATTCCATTTTTACCTCGCCTGCCGAAAGGTTACATCATGCAGCCGTACAAAACTTGACAAAATAAAGGCAGGTTTGGCACATGACAAATATTGGTAGCCAATTGTGTAATTACTGTATTATTTATTAATGTATGCAGGTGTTCAATAAATGCAAACATGGCAATATCAGATAATGTATGGCTCCCCCTTAGATATAAGTATGTACGGTAGTTAAAAAATGAAATTGGCCACTTATGACTCCACCTTTAAAATAGAAAAATATGATTCAGATTGGATTTACTTCAAATTCAAGTGACACACTTGTCATTTTCAGCCAGCCCAGGTCAACTAAAACTTATGTTGTATTCAATATTTGTATAATTTATTGATTAGCGTCCGTGTGGTGGCTGCTAATTGTAAAACCCATATTCCTTTGCGGAGGTGAGAATTTTCCATTTGTTTGCTGGTCAGTCATTAATTCCGACGGCACGTGGAGCCCTCCCTTTGTAGTCGGTCCATCATTTTTATCTACCTAAACTGTAATCGTTGGTCCATCAGTGCATTTTAGTCATCACTTCAATCATCACTGCGTCAACAAAATCCATCTTTCACTTCATGGAACCCTGACCGAAGCAGCGCAAACATTGACTTCTGGCAAGGAGGGGGGTGTATATGAAGCTCCTCAGAAATGACTTCAGCTGTATGGTCCTTTGTACTATTGAAGAAGCATTTGTCATGACTAATGCGAAACAGTAAAGTGGTTGTCCTTTGTCAGTCAATTTTAAAATCAATCTTGAGACTCTTTTATTGTTCTGAGAAATGTTAGTTTTAATTAAATAGCCTTTCAGTAAAGTGGGAGGGCCATTTAACATGAAAAGCATTTCAGATAGCTTCTGATGAGAATGATCTGAGGGATGACCGCTAGACTAAACAATGACCAGAGTGGATTTCAAACAGGGGCATTACAGGCCTCAGACAGATGCTGGAGAGTTGGAGAAAAAAAAAGCGTTTTTTTGTTAGATATCTAAAGCTGGACATATTGTGCTGTTTCCAAAAGGCCGCATAAAACTATGACAATGCTTTTCCTTCCCACAATTGCAAAAAAACAGATACGTGGAGGAGGGGTTCCAGTCATCGGCTGCCAGCAGCAAGTCTTCTTATCACATGATCATGTTGGTGATTTCTTTATCATAGCGTTAGTAAGTTTTCCTTTTGTCATGAGTGTCTTGAGCTTCGTCTCTTTGCTTGGCTTACATTTCCTCCGAATTCCTTTGCTTTGCCTCAGCCCACATTTAGAGCCTGGACTGGGATCACAGAGAACTTCCATGACAGCTCATGGAGAACACCTGTGTGTGCATAAGTGCTGCCAGAGTACGCATCTATTTGTTAATATGGTGCTATATGTACATGGACTCTTGAGTAACTACAGAGAAAATGTATTCAGAACTTCTCACTAAAATCGTTTCCTCACTCTCTCTCCAGATTTCACATCCTCTCCCACATCAGAGGAATTGATAAAAGAGGCAGTGTGCGCCACAGCCTGACATGACGTTAATTCCTCTGAAGCTCTTCACATGTGCCGCCTCAGTTTTATTTTTTTTACCGCCGCGGATTACCCGCGGCTTTGGTACAGCTGAACAAACTTCTCAATGAGGAAATGTATTTGATTCCAGCATACATCGCAGTTAGGTGTGGACGCTGCCACATTACGGTGATGAGAAATCCCAAAGGGGATGGCATGCGTATTTCCATGCAAGCTTCTGGTCTGCTCGCAGGCAGGCCAGAGCTTAGCCATTGGGTCCTTGAGGCTCCCCAGGGGAGCAAGCCTTCGCTGACATGGGAAGCCATAAATAAGGGCCTGGGGCGAAGCGCCGTGTTATGCGTCATTTGGGCCGGAGAGGCCTGCTTTATCCCCTCCCATCATTGAGCTGCTGAGCATGGCACCTCCTAGGGCGTAATTCAGAACATATGGGCAAAGGCCGAGGGCAGAAGCGCATACCACACTCAAACCTTGTCAGCGTAGCATTTGAGATGTTCCACAGATACTTCAGGACGGCCTTCATGATAAGAGAATGACAACGCTATGCCTCTTGGAGATTGAACTAACATCCATTCCATTCAATGTGATGTTGTTATACCATTAATATTTAATTAGAGACCAAAACAATAGAGCTGGCAAAAATAAATAAAAAATAATGACGAGGTTAACTTTAAAAATACGTCGACTTAAAATATCCACCTTGAAATTTTGCCAGAACTATGTATGCGCCACAATTTCCTACAGGATCATTTCTTGTAGACGTACACAGTAAAGCAATGGTGCAAGGGAGAAAGACTCTTCAAGAAAACCCAAGGGGTATCACAAGTTCGGGATAATTTACATTTAAAAAAAAAAAAAAAAGTATGACATAAATAAAGTGAAATTATTGTAAAGTAATTAAAGTAAAGTGGCACACCACACCTGTACTCTGGAGGTATGCAAAGACCATCTTGACATACAGCTCCATTGTTTGTCTTAGTGCATCACCTAAAGGCTGAATGGCTCCACACTGATGGGCAATGTTTAAATCAACAAAGTCATCATTTACAACGAAAACACTTTTTATGTCAATAGGACCCAACAATGCAGAGCATATTGACCAGAAGAGTCTGCATCCACAATATTGCAAACTAGTCCCATGTTAGCTGATGAATCAGTGTGTTTTTTAAGCACAAGATGAGCTTGAAGAATGAATTTGAGAAGTGCTGTGGAAAGTGCCGAAAGCCAGTGGTTCACCAACATTTTCTATGTCAAAACTGTCAGAAATACGATACAATGATTCAACCAGGTGCCTGAGTACACTAAGCTACAGTAGGAAACTGTCACATAACTTGTAATAAATTATTTTTCATTAATTCCAAATATATCTTGGGGCATCTATGCATGCCAATTATGTATAGTGACAGGAAGGATAATTAATACACCAATACACAAAGTTAAGTCAACTTGTTAGAATTTTTTTGGGGGTGTGCTGTGACACATCTACTGTAAAATTGGAGTTGAGAAACACTGATGTAAGGTGTTATGAGAGGATGGGAAGTGTTCACAAAATATTTAAACTATCCTGGGAGATGTGGATTCAGCTTTATGACTGTGCTCTTTTTTTATTAGGTTTCCTTGGTGACTCCAAATTAATATTACATCATATCACATCCACCTGCAGAGATCAATGTGTTATCAATGCCACAGGGAAACGCGTCTATGTATAATCCTAGACTATTAAGACTCAAATTGCCCTCGGGGACAAACAGAAAACTGTGGGAAGAGCGGCCGGCCTTCAGACACATTCTTTTATCAGCAGAGTGATACTGATCCGGCCCAAAGGGCGTCCTACTTCGCTATTGTCAGGCTCATCTTTGGCCATTGTTAAAGTCAGAAATATTCCTGTTATGGTAGTTTGTTTACGTGACAACGAGATTTTAGAGGGTCATGAGGCAAACAATTGAAAAAAGATCTCCAAATAGAAGTTGTTGAAGATGACAGCTACTATATTCGAACTACATCATGACACTAAAACCTATTGTATTAAAAGTGGTCACTATGGGCATGTGTGAATATGGCACAACAAAAATAATAAAACAGGCTAACGTCCAAATGTCAGCGGGTGAAGCAAGGTCTTGTTTAGAGAAAGATCAATCTTCCCTTTTTGTTTTTGTTTGAAATCAAAGAAAAATAAGTGACATTTTAATATTTCTGTTATTTTAAGATTTTGGAGAACTTTATTTACTTAAAGGGATTTTTAAGAGCATGACGATAAATACAGCAATTCACACTCTTCCTCTGGCTGTCCGTAGCTAGAACAAACATGGCAACTTCCGGAGCAGTGCCACCACCTTTGTAATATCATTTAACAAGAACTAAAGCTATGATTAAGAACACATTTATTTGCAAGTTTTTGAAATTTATAATAGTTTAATATTTATTTTTTAATGAAAAATGGTCTAACTCTTACATATTGTCACTAAGAAATATTAAAGGGAGCTATTGTTTAACTTTTCATTTGACTTTTTGAGATGCACTCATAATTCTACTGGCTTCACTAACATTTTTGTCAGCTATGATTTTTTTTTTTAATGCAAATACAGTACTTAGCCTTTGACTGACAATGATTATCGGTTGCAAATATTGGTTGATGAGTCAGTCAATCTCCTTCAATTCCAAAGAAGTATTTTTGCATCTTTACAAAGTCCAGACATTCAACTAAAGGTACTTATTTACATTATTTATTTTTCGAATAATGGAGTAAAGAAGGGTCTGAAAAATCTAGCACTGAAATGGTGTAACTTTTAATAATTGGTATAAGTCCTGAAAAACCATATTGGGCTATTTCAAGTGTAATTGCAAAGTAGTTTTGGTCAGAACGTGAGTGGAGAACTAAGACTAGCATCGGTAATTGAGCATTTCTATAGAGGTAGCTGTTCTAATTGCCACGGGGAGAGCACACCGGATTACTGGGGCCGAAATAGAGAAGGTGTGGAAAGTGCTGACTTTTTCAAAAAATGTTTTGCAGACTTTGAGTTCAAGGATCTAGATGTAGTGATCGGTAGTTGATTAATTTCTCCCATAACATCAATGATCACTCGCGACACACCAGTGGTTGGAATCACGGGTATAATGAGAAATAAAATATATGTACAGTATACTCCAGTTAATAAATTGAAGAAAGACTGACTTATTATAACAAATGACCGCCTCGGTTTCAGATTTCACATCTCAACAATGAATCTCGACAAGTCTACAATAGGCGGAACATGGTTTTGAGAGGCAGAATCTACTTCTAGACTGTCAAAAAGTGATTTGATGGATCCAGCTCCCCAAACACAAAGGGATTTAAGCATATAATTTACCCTTTGTGTGAAATCCTCACTTTTCAGACTGACACCAACGGGTGACAAGATTTAATGTGGAGACTTAAAGGTGTGGAAAAAGTGCAACTTGGGAACGCCATCAATGGAAGGTTAAAATAAAGGGTAAGGTGAGATGAGCTAAGTGTTTTACTGCCATCTGCATGCAATAATCCTCAAACTCCCCAACAAAAACGTTGTATTTCCCATGTCGGGGACAGCAGTGAAAGTGGATGTCTGCTAGACAAGGACATCCGGTAACAAGAGAGGACGCATTCAGTCAGCGTTTTACACTCTCATCCCTTCCTATAGCTCCCTCCTCTCCGTGTTGACGTTTAATCCTCTCATACACACCAGGGACATGCCTGTAAAAGCTGTTGTGGTGTTTTATCATTTCCTATGGATTGCCATCAGACCCGAGACTGTTTCTCATTATTTGGTGTGCTCAATATATGTTGCATCCTGTATTCAAAGCCTGTGACATGCTTCGTTCGCTTGCTTATGCTGTGACAAGGGGTCGGTTGAGCATTAGGGAGCGCCTGAAATGTTATGAAAACCCTTGCATGTTTCTATAGCAACTGGCACTGTGCACTGCAGACACAGATTATATATCAACCATGTTTACTGAAAACAATAAATTCCATTATGCTTAAACAACGAGGAAGGCGTTGCCAGGTATAAATCCTCCGATGGAGGTTTCTGACATACACATCAGGAGCCTATGCTAACTTGACAAAGATGTACTGGGATGAGGAAAAATGGAATGTAATGTATCCTAAAATCACATGTCCCTCTTAGAACGTAAGGGCGGTTCTGTTCCCATGCTGGTTTAAAGGAAGCAGGGGTTTCAGGAAAAGGTAATAAACAAGAGAGAGGAATCTCAGCAGGAGCTAAGCAATATTATGGATTGTGTCTGAAAATGCAGGCAGTCTGACGTTGAGCATGCTCACTGATATGTTCAGAATAAAACACACACTTGCATATGCCACAACCACAATAATACGTAACGTCCAAAGCACAAGATATATAGTATAACTGAGGTATTGATGTAACAGTATTTTGGAGCTGCAATAATGAATCGACAACTGATAGATGATCAAATTAAGCTCAAGCTATTTTTGATACCCAATTAATAATTTTAAGACCTACTTTAACTTTACCGCAATCTGATCAGCTTGATTGTGACCAGCCAATATTTACCATTTTATGCAAGTTTGGTGAAGGGTGTAATGTCATAATATGCAGTGTTCAATAATGTCATCGATTTGTTGCAAATTATATGTTGTATGAATGTTCTGAGTGGCAACATTATGACTTACTTGCACTCACGTGACTGCTCATTTTGTCGTGATAGAGTGTTTGTTGTAGTAGCCTTTCCTTTCCTCGCAGTATTTACTTGATGCTGTAAGGCAGGGGTGGGCAAGTCCAGTCCTCTTGAGCCAAAATCCAGTCAGCTTTTGATGTTCAACCAACAGACCTGATTCAAATGGTTAGATCATAAGCATGCTTTGCAGAATGCTGATAACGACCCTGATTTGAATCAGGTGTGTTGGTTGAAGGAAAACCTCAAAAACAGGCTGGATTGTAGTTCTAGAGGACTAGGCTTAGTGAACCCTGGCACAACAGACCAAACCAGTAATATAATCTTAGTTAACCTATATTATTGTATTTGTAACCTTATCATTAATAACTGCTCTGAATGAAGGTATGATATTTGCCCGTTTTTCATCACCTTCTGGAATCAGTGCAAAAATTAGTTAATTAAACAGCAAGTAGCATCCACGATCTGCATCACATGAAATGTCAAGAAAAATCGGCACAACAGAGAGAAGCACTCTTTTGAGTCTATAACCACAACTTTAGCTACTTATGCTGTTAGTGTGAAGCAGTAATCCATCCTTTGTGGGCACATTTTTTTATGAGACACCTCACACCTTTTTACAGCATTGCAAACAGACAGTAAACACCAGGAAGGTGATGCACTTTAACACATGATTAAGAGCCAACTAATTGGATTGCAGATGGTAAAACTGTAAGGAGGACCGTAAAAGAAAACGGGAGAAGGGGCAGGCCAGAGAGAGGGATCAGGACACCCCAGGCTGCTGACAAATGATCGAGCTTGGGTTTCTCATTTCTGCTGCCTGACTTGAAAATGCAAATAGCAGACTTTCTACAGTTAAAAAAAAAAGAAAAAAAAAGAGAAAGACTGCCCCCTATGTCCACCATCCATCCCTCCATTCTTCTCCTCTCATGCGGTGGTTGGTCGCATGAAACAGAGGTCAGGGTACTAATGGAAGACCTCATAGCCTTGTGTGCTTCTAGAAACAACCCACCCCCCCCAGTCCCGTCTCTCTTATAAATCAAGCCGGCTTCATTGAGAATGGCAGAATCCTCTGATGTCTCAGCCATGTCTCATTTCAAAGTCCTCCTGTAGGCTCACACGGTTCCACATTTACTCTGTGGGCACAGGAGATAAATGTGCGTTTTGTGTGCTTGTGTGTGTGTGTGTGTGGGGGGGGGGGGGGGGAGAGACTGTGAAAGGGAGAGATTTAATTTGAGGTAATTTTGGAATAGAAAAATGCCCCAGAGGAAATTGAGGCCCAGTACAACTAATGCTTATTTAGTACCAATGCCACAACAGAGCCCACTCTTTATGATAACTCTCAATCATAGCTAGCAGTCATTAAAACACCACCTTACAATAGTGATATTTGTGTGTGTGTGTGCATGTGTGTGTGTGTGCGCGCGCACTCCTATGTGGAACTATTGCAGAGTAAGTGGCACGCCTATGCTTCTTAAGAAACACACATCATTGCCCGAAGATTGCGGTAAAAGGGAAAGGGAGTGTTGAAATAATGACATTCTGTGGCTTTCTCTTGAATAGAGCCAGATTACATTACATACATAAGGAGGGATTCTTCACTCGTGGTCTGGCTTTTACTTACCTTTAACAAGTACCATAACGCAATCATGTGAATGATGTTGAGATCTAACGTCTAACAGAGCCTGCCATTTGATCGAAAATTTGAGAAAATAAATGCAAAAAGACAAGAATACCAAGGGGGCTTTGGACAGAGCCTTGAGATACCCCTAAATAGACAAAACGTTTTAGTCTGGTTTCACTCAGTAAAAAACTCGAGCTTGAGGTTAATGTTGTCATTTTTTCTCTTCTCAGAATGCAGAATGACAGTGAAATAGCATTTTATGTGATGGAAACTTGTTCAAAGAATCAAACATGACTGATACATCCCCCAAAGACTCAGCCTATTCATGTGTGTCCAATGTTGTGGACATTTGTATTTGGTCCATACCTTTTGATTCATTCTAGTTACTGTACTGGTAGGGTAACTAATCGCCTCACAGTTCAGAATGTTCTGGGTTTGATTCAGAGTGGAGTTTTTTAACAGTCAAACTGAGATTGAAATTGAAACATCTGATTATTGATACACTCGTTTGAATAATGTTGAGAGCACCAAAAAAAAAAAAAAAAAAAGCCTATCTTGTGGCGGGAAATGGAGGGAAAAAAACCTGCAAAAACTCAGGAACATCAGAGGCCTTTGCATGGAACCTTGAGGCATTCCGAAATACAGGGTTTCTGAAAATACAATTTTAATAAGAAATAATCCTTTAACTTCTCTCAAAACAAACAATGAAATTACATTGTCAAAAATGAGTGATGCGTGTGATATATGAATGAAGACTGGAGAAGCGTTATGACAAATGTTATTAGCCTATTTATTGGTTGTATGCAGTAGCAACTCAGCCCCTTAATACAAAACATTAGATATACCAGTTATACTTTATGATCGCAATAAAGCAAATCTTCAAATCACTGTGTCGAAATCTTTCATTCTAACATTTACAGAAATTCGCAAGACCATGAAGGTGCTGTCATGAGGAAGACGGGCAGACACGCACACACACAGTGTTTACACAAACTGCAGGAGTGTGTGACACCTAAGTCGTAACTAGTGTTAAACCCCAATGTGGCTGTTGTTTTTGAGTGTTTCAAAATGTCTGCTGTTTGAGGCCTGAGAATGCGTTAACATCCAGATGAGACGAAAGCGGTGGCAGCGGGGGAGCAGTGAGGAGAAGGGAGGGGTTGGAGGTGGAGGTAGAGGGGTGTCTCAGACAGACAGAAAAACATTCCCCAGTCGTTACGCTCATCTCCATAACTCAAGTATGCTGCCACAAAGAACTGATCCCGACGCGGGACTTTAATGACTTGGACTCCCACCACCATAAGCGCTGTTACCTGCTGCTGAACAGCGAGAGTCACTTCAGGCCTGATTCATGGCTGCAGATAGCATCCTTTAACTTATATTGAGTGGAAAGAATAAGATTTACACCTTTCTAGGTGGGAGGCAACTTACAAGGCTGTAAAATTTGAGTGATAGCCTTCAAATTCCGAGCCGAACCGCAAAAAAGGACACTCCGAGGCCAGTGACCTTGCTACAATCCACATTTGTCCATAAAAAGACGGTCTGGTAGTCACCTCCTGGCTACTGGTGTCATCCCGATGATAGGCAGGCAGACCACAGGGAAAACAATGCTCTTGCTCAGGAGTAATGGCAAACACCGGCACTGTTGTTCTACCAGTTTTGCATGCCTCTTTGCATTCATGTCCATCGTAAAAACTTATAGCGCTGCCATTACTGTCAACGTTTGATTTTTAAGGACCAATGTGATGAATTCTCTGAAGTTCTGAACCATAAGTGATATGGAAAGTGTTAAAATGAAAAGGTCTCCGTGACACTGAAGGTATTTGTTGTCACGGCTGATTTGTGGTCCTCTCTTTCATTCATGTTTTAGATAAGGACTTGCTTGCTAGGTGCTTGTGCACCTAAACTCAGTTTATGAGTGGTTAACCCTTCAGTACATCCAAGCAGATTCTGTTCCAGTTTGTCTCAAACCTGACTTTTTAAAAGAGCCTCTGCATTTGACACAACTCTTTTAGTAAGTTCCATGAGGTGCAGATATTCTCTTGCTCCTTTCAGAAGTATCCCTGTACACATTTGCCACAATCACGGCACAGCAGCTGTTGTCTTCCATTTATGCCATTTTGCCATAAAGCGTCATGGTTACACAAACCCGTCTTTAATAAGTACAGGGGAACACGTTGAAATTAAATTGCGTAATGCAACACTTTATTTTCAATGAATTTGTGTTATATGTGTTGCAGATGTGTGTGCGTGTGTGTGTGGGAGAAATAGTAGAGAAGGATCAATGACAAAATAAAACCTGTAGTACTAAGTGATAATTTATATGAATAGCTACACCTTAAATTGCTTTTATTTTGAAGTTGGCTCTCGGAAACTATCCTTGTGGTGGCTGAACTGACTTTGACATGAGTAAAGTTGAGTTAAACTTCAGTTTAGTATGCAAAAGTGCGATGACTACCAGGTATTTGAACCAGGTCAATCTTTTCAGAATTCTTTAGGCCAATGCCTTGATTCAAACTGTTTGACATTCCCAGTTCACACATAAAACAGAGCCTTAAACGCGTATTTATACCAAACCACACAGTGACATTAATATTTGAAGGCTTAATGCTAACAAATGATACCAAGACGCCTAGACAAGGGTAATTATATAAGCATGATTGTAACAGTAATTATAACCTTTAAAAGCAAAAGATTAGCGGTGCATCAATTAATCAATAACTAATTGATTACCAAATCAATGGAGAATGATTTTTTACTTATGATTGTTTGGAGACCTGAAATTAGCGAAGTGCGCACAATTTCAGCCTCTCGACTCGAAATATACTCTGATTTCTTTAGTCCTCGGTGAAAGCAAACTCATTAGCATTTGGTTGACCTGAAATAAAACGTTAGCAAACATCTCCTTTTAATTTTGAAGGAGCGCTCAACATTTTTACCAATTTTCAGATTTTTCGGACCATTAAAAAAACGTTTTCGTGCTGTCATTTTGAAAACGTTTCTTATTTTTAAGTTGTAAATTAAAACATTGCAAGTCAGGTAAAAATAAAAATCATATTCAATGATTAAGCCACAAAATAATTGACGGCTGAATCAATCAATTACAAACATTATCGTCAATT
Organism: Hippichthys cyanospilos; assembly: GCF_059441005.1. Lineage (NCBI taxonomy): Eukaryota > Metazoa > Chordata > Actinopteri > Syngnathiformes > Syngnathidae > Hippichthys > Hippichthys cyanospilos. Next base: position 6,097,533 of record NC_142387.1, on the reverse strand, counting down.
GCTGTCCTACCAAGGATTTTCTAAACAAACAGTATAACAATACAGTACATGTAATCTAAAGCCATCAAAAAAAAAAAAAAGTATATGAGACAAATATTATTGTTAAGTAATGATTCCTTGAATTGCGAAACTTCTTTGTGCATTATGGTCTGTGTGTATTACTTTCCCCCGATCGCCCAAAAACTTCTATTTGACTAGAGAGCGACGAATTAGAGTAAGAGACGCCTTTCAGCTTACATAATGCCAAATCAAAGCAGATAAATTAACATTTGCTGAGTAAAAAGCCTAATACGTAGGTGGTAGAAAAGGTGTTTTCTCCACAGGTGACATACATCACACGTTGTCACTGCGAGATGGCAAAGCAAATATTAGAAAGCCGGCCCTTATCTTGAAGACCTTTTCAGCGAGTCCCACTATCACTCAGTGTCAAATGACGTTAGTCTAATGAGGTAAAGACGCTACAAAGAGCAGTCAGAAGGTAGGCAGTTAAATGCCTGGCTGACTTCAGCCTCCCATCGGGGTGATGATTAAAAGGTGTGATGGGTTTAGAAGGCTTTATCTATGCTAAGTTTGTGTGAGTGGGAAATCACACATTGACTAAAACAAGGATGATGGTTGCAAGGCTGCTGCCCAAACATCTTGCTCCTCTTGGCACAGAGGTGATAATGAATGTAACACTTTTGTTACCTTTACGCCGTCACAGAGGTGTGGCAGGTACAAAGCCAACAGAGAGGGAGAACAATTCACTTATATACTCACATACCGTATGCAAATCTAAGCATCACCACTTGCTGTCCTCCAAATAAACTATTTGCAGAAATACAAGTTATCACAAGTCACGGTAATACACAAATACTCCTGTTTTGATTCAAGTGTTGAACTGCAGCCTAGGGGAGTTACCGAGATGAGACTTCTGAGGTGTAGCTCAAGCTCCCATAGCTGATTTTATTATGTTGTTCTAGTTATATTTGAGATTATATCAACAGCTGGTAGCACACTCCATTTTGCTTCCTTCAATTGGTTCAACTACCCACAATATTGCACAATCAAAACAATGCTCAGGGAGTAAATAGACAATTATTGTAGCCATCACAAATGTATATACTTTAAATGCATGGCAAGTATCCCTAAACAGTACAAAGCATTTAAAAAAAAAAGTGCTGCCTTATCCATGTTAAGTAGATTTACTATGGTATGCAAAGGAGTCACTATAATGCAATTCCACAAAAAGTTGATTCATGTTCCAATTAATGTGCTCTTGATTTGTAAAGAAAAATACAATTTGTCACGATATTAAAAAGCGCTGAATTAGATTTGCTGAAAGCGGCAGAAACCCTATTAAAAACTCCCATACTACGCTAAGACTGAGCATACTCCCAGGGGTATTCGTAAGCCCCTTTGAGAACTGCTGTTGTGTAATCTTTAGAATTTGGTAAATTTCCAGCAGCATGGACAAATCCTCTTAGAAATGTAAACTAAATAAATTACTAAATTAATATAGAAAATACACTAAATACTAGATCTGTCAGCCTATCTGGCTCAATTTTAACCCCGTTGCATAACATATGTTTATTCATTTCCCCATGATGTCAATGCTTAATAGACATGCTAATGCTTCCAAAGGGCCACTGGGAGCTATCAACAAGTCTTCTAATGGGCAAGTTCATGTTTATTCTCTTCTCCCGGTGGGAAAAAAAAACCTCACTTGAATTTCCCATTTTATCATTTGCTGTCTCAATCAATCTCTTGTATCCCCACTTAATCAATTTCTCTCTACTTTTTTTTTTTTAAGTTCTCCCTCTCCCTTTTCGCTCCCCTTTCTGGATCGGTAACTCATCTCCTTCCTCCTCCATCATTCTTTCACTGCTTCTATCCACTCCCTAATCTTCTAGTCTGAAGGGTGTTTCCTGAAGAGGGCATGTGCGCAGACACATGTGAGTGATGGATGGCGCAGTGCATGCTTGACTTAGTTCCCTCTTCGGAGGTCCTAGGTGAGGTGGTTCTTGCGAGGGAGGAGAGCTTCTTCGAAGGAGTACATGGGAGGTGTAGCTCTCACTCAGGGCCTGTGTGACGCGAGCTAATTACGATGAAAAATGGGAGCTGCCACCTCCTACAATCTATGAGCGCCTTCATTAAATTTCAACTCGGCCATGCGTCTCCGGCCGGAAATTTGGACGTAACAAAAAACAGGTTTTGTCCAAAACAGTTATGATTCCTAAGTAAAAGTTGGCGTGGGAAGTGTGAGAGGTCTGAACAGAGTTGGCACGATTAGCTTCCCATAATGAAATCAACTTATCAATTCAGCCTCCCAGAGTGAAATCAATTTATCAATTTCGCAGTGCAGTTTTCTACAGGCAAAAGCAGCCTTCACAGTGGCCCCTATTGTGTATGATGAGGTAAACACAGAAGGCACATGGACCTTCTTAGAGCAGCTGGCCTCAATACCTTCCATGCAACAAAAAAAGACTCACCCAGACAGATTGGATTTTAAACCAATTTGACAAAACATTCTTGCAATTGTCCTGTCACCTCAGTGTCAATGCCACAGTCAATACTGAAAAATGTTCAGTAAGAGCCTCATAAACACACAACATAACTGCTGTTTTGCTTTGTAAATCAGGACTAGGTTTAGGGTTCAGCAGGGCTCAGGCAGCCAAATACAGTAAATGGCTACTTGTTGGACATTAACTTCCTTAATAATTATTTTTTTAACAACTCAATGTATAAGCCATTTAAATCATACTTAAATGATGTGAGTGAATGGTGGTTATTATTGGTGCAGTCAACAGATTAAAAAAAAAAAAAACTTAGATTAATTATTTTGGTCTGTAAATTGATTTAATTGGTCTCATTTTAATCCCTCCTGAAGAAACTAAGAAAAACCCTCAACCAGAGTTTATTATTTAATTGAGATTTGTTGTGTTACAGTGGCGGTAGATCAAAAGATTGATATGTAAAAACAAAAAAGGCTTCAATCATTTATTTACCTTTTGCTGCATTTTGCTACGTCAGCGGTGGCTGCAGTTGCAGCTGTGTGCTTTACGTTTATGTGGTAAGCTGAATTTGAGCTAATTCTATGGTAACCAATTTACCTTCTTACAAATAACCCACAACTCTCACATGTTCATTCATTTTCACGCCCTTCTTCTGCTCCTGCACTTGTCCTCCCACCCGCAACATGAGCCTATCAGGTTATGCCAAACATAATGACAGCCAATCAGTGTCCACTGGATGGTTTGATTGACCTTTGTTGGCCAACCCTTAACGACTTGAGCACAAGAAGTATTTATATTTACTCAACATTTTACTTTGAGAATTGGTTACTTTCCCCAAATTTAGGAAACTATACTTCTTATTTGCAGAAAATGTCAAAACAGAATGAGGACCAGCATTTCATCACATACAGTGATTTAGGATCCATCCAGGTGCAGTGTTTGGACATATAAAGAGGAGACAGAGAAGACAGATAATCAGGGACGAGAGGCTGTCCGACAGCTGCCTGCCTGGTTGGGTAACACTTCAGCAGGACCCCCTGCGTGGAGCCCAGTCTGGGGTAACGTCTGCGCTCCAGTCGGGAAGAAGGACATCAAACGCAAGCTCACCTGCTGTTCTTTCTGCTCTGCAGGGGATCTGAGAAGACCATTGCAGGAGTCATCACACCAAGACATCGGTCCCGTGGATCATCTGGTTGCTACCACACACCTCAACACTACTTAATAATCCCTAGTGCATCTTCACTTGAACCAACTTATCATGCAAAAAAGGTCATGAAGGGACCTTGTCCTGTTTGATGGAGCCTTCCAGTCTTGTTCTTGTTATTTAAGAATATGTTCTCAAGGGAACATAAGTACAGTAAGATACAGTATGATAAATTCCATCTAGACAGCATATGTTCCTGTTGGACTATTTTCAAAGCACATGAGAGTCAAAAGCCTCTATAAACATGGTGTGGAGCTATTATGACAACATTCTCCAAAAACAGGGTGACCATAACACACTGCAGAAACTCCTCTCATCATTATAAGGCTAGTTGTAGAGGGGGAAAATGCAGAGGCATATTTGAAGTTTGAAGAGGTTTTGCAAGAGGGACTGTCACACAGTTCCAAATTCTTTACTAACATTTTTTTAAAAAAAGGGTTCTTAATAGTTAGAGACTCCCACAACACTGACATTGTTTAGATCAATCTCATATGCTATGAGACAGAAATTAAAAAAAAGGGGGGGGGGGCACTTTTGTAAAAAAAACTAGCTGATTATGTTTAGGTACAGATAGTCATTTTCTTTGGTATTTATACCATATTTGTTAAAGCCATTCCTTGAGAAAGGATTTCACAGGAGGCACAAAAAAAATGTGCACTGCACGGCAAAAAGATTAAGGTTAATTAATTAATTTGTGGCTCACAAAATTTTGTGTCTATCAAAATATTGAACATCAATAAACAACAAAAACATGCTTATTTGATCATGTTTATGAAATTTGAAGTGGCATTCTTGAGGGAGGGTCAGTGAACTTTGAGTGGCCCGTGTTTAAGTAGGGGCCCCAGAACCAAAATTCATGTGGAACATTGTGTAATACCCTGGGATGAGGTTATTTTAGTTACTGTAATTGTGACATGAAATTTTATTACCAATACAGTTTACAGATTGTAGGGTTAGGTGAATATTGATACTCGATATATGTATTGGGCCTTATTTTAATGCATTATAAAGCCAATAATAACCACAAATACTACTGCAGCAGTGTGAATCATCATCTGCATCATAAATAATGATCTTTGTTCATACATTTGTCATGTGTTAAATTAAACTGTATACTGTATATCAAAGGTTCTAGAGGAATCTGTACACATATCTGTGAGTACTCAAAAAGCAGATATAATAAATATAACACTTATAACCTAACTAATCTGAAAACCCTACAAAACCTCATCCATAAATCACTATATATCAACTTTTCCTTTATATGTTCCAAGAGTTAAGTTGGTGGTACTCATAGTTCAAAGAACTTGGATTTCGTTTCCCTAAAGTACTCCCAAGAATCTTTCTTTCGCCTCAAAGGACAGGTACTCCAAAACAAAATGTACATAATATATCCCACAGTCCTACGACATATTAATCCTCCAAATGTTTATTTGTTCTGGAGTAAAATTCTAATAATGAAATTGCGCTACCTCCACAAAGGACCAAACTTTAGCCTGGCTTCTTGGTGAAGGGATATGCGTAAACCAAATAAATACTCCCCAAAAATGTACCCTTTTCTTTCTTTCTTTTTTTTTTTTTTTAAACCAAGATACACTATGTTCAACATGTCAAATGAAATCAGCAAATATTTGCTCATGCTGCAGAAAATTTGATCAGCCACAGCTGACAATTTCGGGAGACAGGACCCCGGGGATGGCGGTGGCTCAGCTGAGCACATTATTGCACGCAACGAGAAGCCCGTACACACAAATACATACTGAGGGAGAGTTTGGTGGGAGACAACAGTCACCCCTGTCATTTTCGATTGCGGGCCGGTCATGTTGCATCAGCGACACCTCACATACAGCTCAGTGGGCCTCAGCCCCCCTGGTGTCCCACTGCCGCCACAGACTGACTGCCAGAGACTTAATTCAGCTCTGGAGAACAACTACACAAATGAGCTCTGTATAAAAAAAAAATAAAAAAATAAAAGTTGAACATGACATCAAAATATGAGTGCTTGTTGTGGGCTCTACCAATGTTATTTTGAACAAAACTGATAGGTGGAGGAGACAGTTGTTTGGTGAAGACTTATAACTTGAAAACTTTTGTCAAGTCACTTGTAAGTTAGGGTCTCAATGTATTTTATCTGCACAGGCAAACTTAATGAAAGTAGTGAAACTTGCTCACAATATTCGGCAATATGCGAATCTTTGACAGTGTAGAGATTCCTTACAGGCTCACATATGCTTGGCAGATGGTACTGTGTGGATGGCATACAAGGTCAGGAAGACTTAGCTATCGAACTCGCTCTCTTACACCCAAAAAAATTCTATCCCTTCAAGAATGACTTAGGAATTCTGGCATTCAAGCAGTGCTGTCTTTGGCTGTACAAGCTCCTCTGTCGTAGATACAGTAGACAACTGTGCATTATTAAAATTACATACAGCATATGCTATATCAATAGCCACAGCCACAGTTTTCACAATAGCTGACAAATATCTTGTACAAGATGTTTTTCTCCTCGAATAACTCTCAATCTAAACAGAAATTACTACATATGAAGTCCATAACTGCTGCATACACAGGTGTGCATCTTTTACATTTAGCTATAATGTTGGAACCATTATGCCTAAACAGGCTAAAAACTGGATAAAGTTCACAAAATCTTCCAAAATGGTTTCCACAAACATGGAAGCACAATAAAATGAAGAACAAACGGAAAAGGATTGGCTGATCTGACATGTAATTAACTAAATAATTGCTAGACCAAATAAAATACATTTTTGATTTATATGGCTGTTAACGCTAGTGAGTAAATTATTCACTGCTAGCAGAGTGAACTTGACATCTATAGTCGTCAAACAGAACGAGGGAGAATTGATTTTGACTATACATCGCATAGAGGTGCATCAACTTTATCTCATATAGCCCACATTCAATCGAATGTACAATCTCTAATTGTGCAGGCAAAAGTGCAAAGTGTGTGATGCATGTGAGGGAGAAGAATGAATGCCAAGGCCAACATGTGGCAGAGGAAACACGTGGAAAGAATTAATTAGCAAGACAGACAGATCAATGTGCATTCACACGTTGCAGGCCGCCCAGATAAAGGGTTACTCCACCAACTAACATTTAGATTTTTTTTTGCAACGTATTTCTTTGATTGTGTTTAAACCACGGGTCTATGCCAAAACACACAAACTTCATCTATCAATGAAAACGTATATTTTTAATTGGGTAAATCTCAACTGGCCGACAGACATGCATTACTCATGTATTTTCACTATAATTCAGGTCAAAATCAAGTTTCTAATCTGACCATTAATATATGAATGAAGCTTTAATGCCAAAGTAAAATGTCAAAACTAGGCTTTGATGACATTGTGACATTTGTGGAAACATGTTTTCTCAATCCATTGTTAAAGATTTGTGGTTTGTCAGGATCTGTTCGTTACTGCCAGCCATTATTACATGCACATGTTCCAAAACTGTCTAAAAGCAGTTATTTTATTCTGCCTGCATTTCTCAACTCAATCCCTCTATGGGAAAAAAAGTAGTGAGAGCCTGTTACATTAGATTCACAGCTCGTTCAATAAAATCATGTCTTCAGCCAACGACCCACGCTGGCAACAGTGTATAAAACCATCTTGGTAAACCGGCCAAATCTATGACGCCTTTAGGCCTACTTTGTTCAAGTGTCAAAGTTTGGGGGGCTGCTAATGCTGACCCCTCATTGTTGGGTCCCTTTGTGGCCACACTCTTCACTGTACAGAGAAGAGGAAAAGAAAAGGCCTTCCCTAACAGTCGGTCATGCCCCAGTGCTCCTGGCAACAACAGGTCCTGAGCACGCAGACCTGCCTGGCCTATATTGGCTCGGCTCTCTGTTCGTGGCGTCAGCGGCAGCACTAGCCCCCTGTCAGCTGTCTCATTCAGAACTGGGCTGGCCCTTTATTAAAGCTTTGAAGACTGCCGAACAAAGGGGCATCCTATGTTTAGATGATAGAATGTAAGCAAGTGGTTTTCTGCATGGGCAACACAAGACAAAGAGTCTCATTTTTGAATACAAGGAGTAGGCAAGAGAGTGTTGTAGCAAGAAAACCAAAACGAGGGAAAAAGCTAAGGGCTCGCCACGAGTGAAGATGTTCAATTTTCTTCTCATAGAATAAAGATCACAAAAAACCTGAGACATCCAGAAAAAAAATAAAAAGATTGAAGTTAATCCAGGTTGTAAAAGAAAGTCCAAGCTCAAAAATTAACATTAGAAAGATAAATCTTGATTTCAAAACTGCGCTATATCAAGCTAATAAGGTGGGAATTTCACTTACAACTCATTCATTATTATTACCGGTACATAATAACAATATCCTGATGATTTGCCGTGGCTAGTCTGTGGCAATATACCGTATTTTCCGGATTGTAAGCCACCCTGGTATGTAAGCCGCAGCAGCAAAAATTGAGGAGGAAAAAAAAATAAAAAAATAAAAAATCGTTGCGGATAAGCCACACATCAGATATTTACACAAAAAGATGTTATATGGAACTTTTTACATTTTTTTATGGTTACATAAAAGAAATAATTGCCTTCCAACAGCAACATCCTCTCTTAAAAACTCTTTAACACTTTACTACTCAATATGTCTGCATATTTAACACCAATATATTTATGCAAAAATCGATGGATTATTTTCAACGTAACACTAACGGAATACTGCAGCATTAAATAGCAGTTCAAACTCAAAATCAACTATTCGATAGCCTCCCAATGTTTAATTGCTAGATTATTTTAGTGAACATAAAACACATTGCAGACAATTCATACATACATACATTGTATTTAAATATTTATTTAAATACAATCATTTATACTTTATATTAAATGTACACATCACAATCTTTTATACACAATCTTTTTCAATGTAGACATATTTTTAAATATTTTTAATTACTTATTTTTAAAACTATTTGATTGCTGCCATTGATTCACACAATTGACAACTTGAACAGATACACACATTTTCTTAAGCGGTGGTTTGTCTCCCGGAGGCTAGCAAAACAAAACAAACACACACACACACACAAAAAAAAAAAAAAAAACAAACACAAAAAAAAAAACCACACACACATAAGCCGCACCGGATTATAAGCCGCAGGGCTCAAATCATGAAGAAGTAGTCGCGGCTTATAGTCCAAAAAATACGGTACTTGTTTCTTGATTGTATGTGTATCTGTGTTTAAAATAAAATTGGTGTTTAGATAAAATATTGACCTAACAGTGTTTTATCATTATTTGATGAGTTTTTTTCTTTCTTTGCATATTTGCATATTAGGTAAACATACCTGGTCATGGCTAGCTTGAAGGGTGCTCCCGGTGCCATGGAAAGTCATTTGCACAGGAGAGAGGGTCAGATAGGTCACAAAGTCCTTCCCGCTTTGTGCATCACTGTACTGCACCTGCAACAAAAAACAAAAGGATGAGGCAGTGGCACTTTTTGATGGGAAAACATGTTTGCAATGCACCCCCGTTTGCCTAACTTGCCCACATCCATGTGTGTATATAGGTGGTTGACTGAGCGGCTATGACATCACTGGCGACCCATCATTATTGAAAGGTTAACCCTGAAGGCATTCCAGAATACTATGCAATCAGGACTGTTATGACAGGATGCTCCTCTGGGAAAGTCTGCACAAAATGCTTAGGACAGGAATACCTTTAACTTTGGCATGCTGCAAGTGGTTGTATAAGTGAAGTATTGATTTGACATCTACATTCGTACCTTGACATCCAACACATGTGGAGCAAAAAAAGATTTATATGCAGTGTGAGGATAGTTGTTTATATTTTTATTGGCTTGGGAATTAAAATGTATTACTGCCTTCCCTCCATACACGTGGGTGTACTATATATGATATGTGGCTTGCAGAGAAATATGTGTGTGATAGAGCTGAGTGAGCGTAAGTGGAAAAGAGTGTTCTCTGAATGACATAGTCATTACGCAACAAGACATACAGGCTCATTAGAACATGAAGAAATACTTGAGATGTGAGCTTGGAAGCAAATGTAATGTGCAGAACACGAGACATGCCATTGCAGCTACACCTGCACTCATGAGTGCGCAGGCACATGACGAGCCAATTGTGCTAAACAGTGGAATGCTATATATTGAGCACTCGAGTCATGAATATTTTAACGCACGCTGCAGATAAAGACTCTTCTGACAGGTTAATACACAGTAAAATGTTGTGGCTTACTGTGGAAAAGGATCAAGTGATAAGGGAAAAGTACATTCTATGCCAGGGGTGCTCAATACGTTGCCATTCTACCAGTCAATCGACAAGCTAAAAACAAAACAAAAAAACAAGCTAATCAAGAATAGGATGCCAATTAAGAAAAAAAAAAAAAAAGCGTCAATTGGAAAAAAAAAGAACATTAATTGAAAGAAAAAAAACCATCCGTTTTCATTTGATTGTTTTTATTTTTTTTTGTGACCTGAATTGACAGTTTAAACTTAATTTTCAAAGAACACCATGTGAACGTGATTGATTTCAGAACAGCACTGTTGCTCACATTGACTCCTATTCGCTCTGGGAGCCAAAAAATGTCGTTGGTTGAGTATTATCGTGACTTTGCTTCTAGAAAGAACATCATATAAATGCATACCAATGCTGGGCCTGTCATATATTGCTGTGCAAGTTGCTTTATTCAGGGATGCACATAACTGGTACGACAGAAATCATTGATGCATAACACCAAGTGTTTCACTTCGGCCATTTGCGTACCTAACTTGCACCCATGACAACAACTGAGCTTGAGTGAAACATTTTTTCCCTTAAAAAGTGGCTCCAAGATGTGCTGTGGCTTGAGACTCACTTAAATGTGGTCCAAGATTTACCACTCAGGTCCTTAGTTTTAGCAGACAAAACTGGTGCGTTTGTTTTGTAATTATATTTCCCTAATAATATAGGAGGAAAATAATATTTTTCCTCCTTGTGCTTCATGACGCTAAGCACGCTCATCGCATGTCTTCCTACTCTGAGGATATTTGTTCGTTTACTGAAGCATCTTGGGAATGGCTGTGGGCTACGTATCGTACTCGTGAAGATGTAAAGGAGATTGTCACTTTACAGTTGACAGAGACTTTACCTCTGACTTCCTTGGACTAATTAAACTGGGTACTGAATGAACTTTATGAAACTTTTCAAGGACATGGGCTGGTTGTGTGCACACACAGATGGTGTACTGCTATTGTGGGAGCGACGGAGGAGACATTGAGGAAGACTTTTCATTGAAATTGTGCATACCAAATGGTAAGTCCTGGTTCTCATGTAGTGACCCACAAAACCCTTCTGTCTGCTTTCTTCTAGTCTAAATTCTGCTCCCTATGTGACATTCTATCTGATATTGCATGGTTAAAGTAATTTGATATGTATCCTTTTTGATGTGGATAAGGGTTTGTAATAATAATGATTGGTAATTTAAAAAAGTGTTTCAAGTTTATTTCTCTGTATTATTAACATTACTATTAGCTTGTAATAACTTGTTTTTTGGGTGTTTTTTGTTGTTGCTTTTTTTCTTCAAATCCTTTACAAAACCTAGAGCAGGCTAGGTCTCCATTTCTTATGGTTTTTGTCAATGCTATTTGGCTCGTTAAGTGAATTTAATCTGGGAACATTGCTGTTGTGGGTACGTAGTGCCAACTGACATAGTATGTGATGTTTGACTGTACAAATAAACATCACGTGGCTCTAGCCAACAGCCAAATTCTGGATTAAAAAGCATCCACATTTGGCAGGTCACCAATCATCACCTGGAGGTCTTTCCTTCATGGCGGCTTGTTGATTGAATAGTTTGAAGTGCCTGATTACTTCAAGGCCCACACTGGATATGTCAGGATGAGGAACCGTGGCATCGCGCTATTTGTATTTACTTGGTAGGAACGGAACTAACGAGCATCAGCAACAAACTAGTCTATTCTGTGTTGGTGTGCATGGTCGAAGGCGTCTGTGAGTGCATGCATTCTAAACAGGCCTAACTAATCATCCCAGGTCCCAGCCTCTAATCCACTTCCTTTATAGACAAAAGGAGGAGGAGAGTTACGCAAGGCCTGCGATTGATCGGCAGCACTAATGTGGAACGACCTCTGACATTTGGCCTCAAAAGCTGGCTCCACTGCAAATGCTCCGCTTCCTCTGAAAACCATGCAGGAAATGAAATGCAATGACAATGCCCACGCGGCATGCAAAAACACTGTATTAATTGCACTGATATGCACACGGAGACCTGAGACCATCCATCATGTACATATAAGAGTAATGGCTACAATCCAAAGAAAGCAGCTGGGGCAAAGTGAGCAGAGTCGAGATAAAAAGAAATATTCTAGGGCTATACAATAATAAACGACCCCTCTCGCTGGAGGAATGCTGTCGTTGTTGGTGAGAAGCAATTAGAGGTCCTTGCCGAGCCACTTCAGAGGAGACCTCAGGGGTCAAGAGTGTTTTAAGCACACTGTTAATATACCTTTCACTATTCCTAATGGTAGCAGGTTGAGGGTAAACACAGCTGGTATTTGAGGGAAAAATAAAACTGCACAAAAAAGTATCAATTAAATTACACAAAGTGTGGTCACCTGACAGTGGATTAATGAAAAAGATGAGGATAGATAACTGGAATAACGGTACATAATAAGGATACGCACAATACAAAATGAATGGATAGAGATATGTCTGTGCGCTCCTTTTTTCCTACATTTAGTGACGGATTCTATTCAGAGTAAACATACTCCTCTGACTGGCACCACTAAAGGGCGGTTGGGTGTTTGTTGATGTTGCCAAATCAAACCGTGGGCGCCAATTCGGGATTCCATTAAGAGTTTAAACACGCAAAGCGGTTGCCGAATGATGACGGAGGTGGCGGCGCTCCAAGATGAACGTAGACCAGCCTTCCAATGAGCTACGCTGACGTCTGGCAGATGGCAGTCAGCCTGTGATGACCAGCCTCATAGCTTGGAGATGGAGGAAGATGAAATGTATGGGTCAACAGGCATGTATTTTCATTGATTAAAAAAAAAAAAAAAAAGTATAACCAAGTTTGGTCTTGATATGATACTGTACATTCAAAGTAGTTAAATCAGTGGTTAACGATTCTTTTTCAATATGTTCAACATACAACGTAACTTGAAATGTAAATGTAAATGTCTATAAATTAGATATAGGAATTACAAGCAGGGGAAAAAATATGCGGTTCGTAATCATTGTGGGAAAAAAAAAAAAAAGAATGAATGAAGCCAAAAGGAAAGTGGTGATGGTAACTAGGAAGCAATTCTATTACTCTATCCAGGCCAGTTTTAGGAGTCTATAAGCACGCCTGCAACTCTCTAATTTACAATTTAGATCTTTTATCTGCAGGAGTTTCTGCTGGTTGCCTGGTAACGTCATGACGGTTTTTGGCAGAGGAATTTTATAGTGAGTTTGGAACACATAGTCATGCATGACATTGCACTAATCAGTTCTTGGTGGAGCGTTCGGTTTTGTTAGTAAGTAAAAGAAAACAAAAGATTAAAGCCATTAATCATAACTTTGCTTTCTTTTATGGTTGGTCTTGTTTTATGTCCAGATAGATTGGGCACAGACAACAGTTATTATTCGTCCAATCATTTAATTATCATGAAAGCGCTTGGGAGGATGTCTGTTGAAAGAATTAATTCTAGTGGAAGAAGGCAAACCAGAAGAGAGAATGATAATGAAAAACAAAAGACAAAATCAACTGGAGAAGTGTAACAGATTGAAAACGGATGTGGATTTCCAATGTGGCATGTGCTTAGAGTTGAGATATGGATGAAACACAATAAATACTGTAATAATAACAAAATAATAAAATAATTAAAAAGGCAAGACAAAAATTATGCTGCTTTACAAAAATCGGCAAATGCTGTCTTGGTGCTGGGGGGGTTGGGTGATTTAAATGTTTGCAAATGGGGTTGATTGTGGTGTAAAAACACAACTCATTTTTTCCACACACGCACGCACGTATGCATGCACGCACGCACGCACAAGGCCACCATGTATGCAGCACAACTGCACACTTTGCCAACAGTGCATTAACTGTCTGATTTATATCACAGACAAAAGTTGTTTTCGAAGATTGCTATTCACAGAAATATGCTACACTGCACAGCTGGAAGCCATCACCTACTAATGGGGTAGGATAAGCCTTCTTCCCAAAATGTATTTTCTAAAACAATTTCCAAAGTAAACAAAGACAAGGAGTGAGGTGATGACAGGAAGGGTGCTGTTCTTGAGTCTTTGGACCTGATCAGTCGTTTGATGTTGAGGCAGAGAAAATGAGATGAAAATGGGGGCCTTTGGAGATCAGGAAGAAGATGAATAAAAGAGGAAAATATTTGAGTGCCAGGCAGGCAAAAAGAGTAGTCGGCATCATCATTTGAAGTGGTTTCTCAACATGGCCAAAGAAGGAAGAGGAGGGACAGAAGAACAAACAAGGCAAGAGTGTGAGAAATCCTGGAAGCGCATTGAATGGTTATCAAACAAGCCACCCGCCAAGGATGTGTTTTTATTAATACGTGCTTTTCTGTCAAAGTCAAGCACTGCAAAAGCACGATCCACCCACCCTTTCATTCAATTTTACAAGCTGGCCTCTGATGGCTGGATACTAAAAGTGATCGCTATCTGGACTGTGTCATTACTGTCATGGATAGTGCAGGTGGAAAGATGATGACGCTAACTGGGAGTGTCACTGAACAATTTGCTGATCGATAGTGGATAACACAGAGGATGTTATCCACTATGGATTACATATCTAAAAAGTTAATATCCGTTTCCACTTGGAGCCAACACTATGTATGCCTGACCTTAATTTAGAGGTTCTCTGGCTTCGTGTGGGGATCCTGGACAACGGCTGTCCCAATCCACACAAGCCTCAAATACACCGCAACAAGAGAAAGTATTTAAGTCCTTTTTAGTAATACACAATTCTTTAAAATGTGCCAGTAGGAGTGGATTGTGGCAACTTTAACCAAAATCAAAACCAAGAGCTCGTTAGGACCCATACTAAGACCACATTGTCTAAAACCAGTTGATTTTATCCAACTTGGAGTTTGTAAATTGTGTTTACGCTTGACTGACCTTTACAAGCTAAGGGGTGTTTGACTGGTTTAGTCTCGAGACCGGTCTCAAGACCAATTTTTAAGGGTCTTGGTCTAGTTTCGGAATCAACGGAAATACCCTGTCTGGTCTTGGATTGGGTGGGCTGTGGATTTTTTATCAAGACCAGTTGAGACCACTACTACTAATACTATTACTACTACTTCTGCTGTAATCAATGAGATAATGCCAAATTTGTTGAACAGGTAAAATAAAAAAAAAAAAACTTGCTCCGACTGATGATTTGGTTCATTGTACTGCGTCAAAAACAAAAGAGCCGACTGTTGTTTTGGCATAAACAATATCGAATAAAAAGTTTTTTTTTTTTTTGTGTCCCCTCAGCCCTGTCGACCATTGTACAAAATGATGCACGCAGTGTGTGTATGTCTTGTCTCGGTCATGATTTCCATAATTCTTGGGTCTTGTCTTTGTATCTACATTCAAAAGTGTTGGCCTTGTCTTGGTCTCAATGTCCAACGATACACCGTGGTCTTGATCATGTCTTGGTCTCGGTTTGCATGGTCTTGACTACAACAATGCCTGCTGACTTCAAGTGAGGGGCGAGGTACACACTGGACTGATCATCAACTAATTGCAGGGTAAAAGCATACATATATACATAAAAAAAATAGATCCTCTACATCATAAATTTGTACTTATTGTGGGGTCATTAGAATGTATTTCCTTGAGTAAAGAGATATGCTCTAAAAACGATGACGTCATTACGCTCTGCTCTCATTTTTCTCATTCTCTCTCCATCATGCGTTTGGTCAGTTCAGTATTTAATTACACCATAGTTGACTGAGCTCTAAAGTTTTCATGATAGCGTTCACACTTAAGCGAACACACCGTTTGTGCCTTAAATAAATCAGTCCTAAAATAAACGGCGCTATCGTAAATTCAGCTGAATATGTTTGCGTCTAGCCTACAATCTAGAGTCTAGATGGATATAAATGATGACCCCTATCAAAAAAAGTGTCTGAATTTTTTTCCGTGACTAAATTCAACACCAACAAACTTGTAATTTCAAATTAATGCTTAAAGATGGAATGACTACATACCTGCCAGTTAATTTTGTATTGTTTATTGCTTGACATTGCTGTGCTATTTTATTGGCTGGGCCACAGCCAGTCATAAACAATTTAAATGATTAAAGCTAACAAGAGCAACTCGTGTTTCTCCATTACACTGTTTCCTGGAGCTACGTCAAGAGGTCAGCATCATCAAAATAAAAAATGTAAATCACAATACGAAGATAAAAAATAAACAGGCATGGAAAGTGATATAGGTAGATTTTTTTTTTTTTTAACAACACAAATTATGCTTCTGAATGTGCTACAGAAAATAGTTGACTAGCCAAAATGCAACACCATCCTGAATATTAAGAGACCACCAAAATGTCTAGTTTACATTGACAAGGTCAGAGAGGTGGTACTGTATGGATGTGGGTGAGGTGAATCAGTGTAGTTTTAAACCACTACACAACCTAATCACATTTACTGCTTTAAATATGTTGCATTTGTTAAAATAATGCATTAGATTCATATCTCCTGCGGGTGTAAATTTTAGTAAGCACTGGCTTTGATAGCTCTTATTAAGACGAGAAAAATTTCAATAGAATGTGACAGTACAATTAATTCAAGTGACCAATTCAAAGCTCAAACTAAATATTCATTACTCCCATTATTAATAGATTGTCTAGATCAAAATGTGGCATTTATTTTAAAACGAGATACAAGTTCAAGTGTAAAGTGGAGTGGGTGCAGTGAATGATGGTGCTATTAAGACATATTATGGCAGTGTAAATGAGCAGCTGGTGGTGGCGATGGCACGGTCAAAGACTAACAATCAAACGAAACAACGAGCAGCAATGTGGGGCAGTTTAACTGTCACTGTGACAAAAGATAAGCAAAAAAAAAAAGTATTGAGATATTGGGAATATGTGGCTCTAAGTATTTTTTCCTTGGTCCATACTTTGTCTATTACCTCTTGTTTCTTTGTTGCTGTCCTACTTCCAGCACACGTACCCGTGGTGCCAACAACACACCAGCCAAATTAATAGGAAATACACGCACACATACACCCCCACATACACACACATACAAGCACCCCGGATCAAGTGCCAGCATCCTTGCTCCAAACTGGCGTGAGTACAACAATACACTGTTTCTCATCCAGTTCGAAGACTTAAATCAAAAGTAGGGCTTAGCAGGTACACAGCCTTGCCTTTGTCTTTGGAGCTGGGCGAGTGAAACACACACTAGCTAGTATGCTTCAATCGCTTTTAAGTTGCTTTCATTTCATTGTTGAGTGGGCACAGTAATCCCCACTCACTTGGATAACATAATTACACTACAATCAGACCAGGATGTTATCATCACACTACACAAAAACACGTGCGAGTTTATGCTTTATGTCTTTAACAGTGTGACGTAAAGTGATGTTTTTGGCATGGGAATCCAAGAGAAGTTCATTTTCTGGCAACATTTACACACTGTGGTAAATAGAGTACAGAAGCCTTAAGCCAAAGAGTATCATTCAGATTTAAATTCATTACAATCCATGATATGAAACATCCTCTCAATGAAACAGACACTATACTGCCTGCATGTTTCAATTACAGCCTGGCTCTGAAATATGCTCATATTTTGATGTGTTTATTACCTCACATTAATGCATTGAGGGATTCACACAAAAAGATTAAAGTCCTATGTCAATATTGCAGATTAGAGCTTGTACATTAAGAGAACAAGACAGGCTCAAATTTAACACACACGAGCTTATCCCGACTCTTCAATTCTACTAAACAGAACCTGCTGTGTGCATGTGTGTGTTTGTGCAGTGTGTCTGGGCTTTGCCAGGCTGCACAGCTCTCTCAGGTTACACACCCACAGGAAGGCTCAGTGCAATAACAACGGCCTATCAAAAAAATCCTCAGCAGGTGAAGAGAAAATGTTTTTACACTTTTTTTGCAAACTGATAAAAAGCATCTGCAGCTGACCACTGCTAAGATCGAATTGAGTGGGTGCGTGAGTATACATCTCCTGTTTAATAATAACGCCCCTTTGAGGTTTACTTTTTGCTCTAAAGCTATAGCTTTGCCAATAAAGTGCACAGTGAAAGCAATTAGATAAGGTGATGTTGAGCGATTTGACACTGTAACTGCCACAGAAAGCTGTGTTCCTTACAGTACTGTAGGTCCTTTGGTAAGCGCATACTGTATGTTCTTGGTCCGCCTGTGTTTTGAATATCAGAATTTGAATAATGCATGTATGTAATGCAACAATGCATCGAAAATGTTCTTTGCAACTGATCCATGCCATTGACGGCTATGAATGTCAAAGATCCATTTTAACTATGCAAGCACCGAATGAGTTCAAAGTTGGCTTGAAGCTTACCTGAAAGCCCTGGATGCGAGCCAGGTACTCCAGCTGCTGTGCCGGTTGCACCGAAACACTGCAGGCCAAGGGGGGACTTTTCCCCTTTACTGGCAGTGTGCCGTCTGCCATGGGTGACTGGCTGTTTAGCAGTAGCTCCCTGGCCATGGTGGCTGTCGGGCTGGGAGTGGGAGATGGACTGCTGAAGTATGGAGTGTGACCTGGGGGAAGTGGGGTGGCGCAGGGAGCCATGTCTTTGGAGGCCATGTAGTTAATTGGACTGCCACTGCTGCTGTTGGGGCCTGGGGAACCACCTCCTTGCTTTCTGCTGGCTTCCATCTCCTGGTAGACATCAGGACTGAGGTGGAGTAGACCTTTCTGGGCTGATAGGGATGAGAGGGATGGTAAGTTGTTTATTGTCAAGTTCTTTTGAAATTAAATATAAAGAAATGAAGAAATACAATGCTCTTAAAGTTTTTATATCTTTTGAGGTTTTAGTAGGGATACTGGAACAATAACTGGCAGAGCTGATTATTGGCATCAGTATTTGTCATTGACGAATACCAGTATTGGCCTTCGAAAAAAAAAACAAGTTGGCCAATAACAGTACAATATTGTATTGAAAGTGTAAGAGCACATAAAAATATTTCATAACAAAATGATGGTGAAAAAAGGCACATGGAAAAATCTGATGGCACGCCCATAAAAAAAAACAAAACAAAAAAAACGGAGAAGTGTCAGTAAAACAGGTGAAAATGCAAATAGTGGGACTGGGCCAATATTTGGCATTTTGATGTACAGGTATTTGTTAATCTTCAAAAAAAAAAAAAGAAAAAAGAAAATCAACATTCTAACATGTTTAAAGTCTTTAAAATGTTTACGAGCCATGATACGGCCTCTAATTATTTTAAAGAGAATATACATATTACTGTGTGTATATATATATATATATATATATATATATATATATATATATATATATATATATATATATATATATATATATATATATATGTGTGTGTGTATTTGTTTTATTTTTTTGTTTTGATAACAATATATTTTCTTTTATTGAAAATGATTATCGGCTTCTAATATCGGTTATTGACCTCCTTGACTGCTAAGAATTGTATCGGTCCTGAAAAAATAAGAAAAAACAACTAATATCACCCTATATCTACTTGTTAGTCATAAAAAAAAAAAAAAAAAACAATTGAAGAAGGGAAAAGTAAAGGACCACCCTGAATTTGATCAGGAAATGAAATTTCATACCATAACCTCTAACTGAAATGACAGCAATACAACTTCATTCGCACATATGTGTGTGTCATTGCGTGTTTGTGTAGCTTGGCTCCGAAAGTGTCATTCCATTACTTTGTGTGGTTTGGCAGTTCTGAACTGGACCAATGCATCCGCTGGGATAGAAGTGGAGCTTCTTTCTCATTCGGAAACGCAAACACAGACACATCAACCAACATCAACACAACAGCTAGTATTGCATCAGTGATGAGAAACCGCAGTCGGCTGCCTGGAGTCATGTAACATTTTGAACGCAACGGGGGAAGAACTAGGATGCGATTTGGCTCATGAGCCTTTGCCGGGATTTGAATCTTCCATGATCACAGAAGCTGAGCGTTTTTGTCTGACTGATTTGGGTATTTCTTCTTCTTCTCCTTCCAGCTTTTCCCTTCAGGGGTTGCCATAGCAAATCAATTGCCTCCATCTAAGCTTGTCTCCCACATCCTCTTTTCTAACTCCAACTACCTTCATGTCCTCTTTTACCGCATCAATAAACCTTCTCTTTGGGCTTCCTGTAGACCTCCTGCCTGCAATTCATTATTTTCTTTGTACATGTCTGAACCATCTCAGTCTGGCCTCTCTGACTTAATCTCCCAAAACTCTAACATGTGCTGTCCCTCTGATATATTCATTCCTGACCCTATCCACCTTGGTCACGCCCAAAGACAACCTCAGCATCTTCATCTCTGCTACTTCCATCTCTGCCTACTGTGTTTTCCTCTATGACACTGTCTCACCACAGTCTTATACAGTTTCTTTCATTTTAGCTGAAACTCTTCTATGATGGAGATGATGACGGAGGCTACATGTAAGTTCATTCTATTATTTTAATAAATTTGACTGTGACTGTTTCTTATTTGTTCATATCTGTTGTTGCTTTTTACTCACATTTTGTAAATACAGATTGAACCTGAAGTTTTGTTATTTTTACTGCGCGATTTTTGAGGCTCCAAACAATTCTGTTGGGACCCATTGTTTTTTTAGTATTGCGAGTCCCGAAGACCCAACACTTTGAGGTAAAATGAGCACTGAAAGCACCCCTAAATGAGTGCTAATGTCGGAGATTTTATATGTAGCGTATTATCCGAACAAGGCGGACAGTTATTTTGTTTTTCATTGAAAAAAAAAACATGCAATTTTCCCTTGCTCTGGAAGCAAAGGCCCGCTCTGTCAACGTTTTTCTACGCTACAGTCTCCATTATAAAAATGAGCTGTAAGGGGCCACATGTGTTCACTGACACCTAACACGACATTGAGAGTGGCGTGTTCAGAAAGGCAGAGTATAATCGGAGTGTATTTCCGATAGTACTCGAGAGTGTGACCACAGGTCTTCTGCTATTTTCTGGTGAAATGTGAAATAGCTTATTTTTACACGCCATTTTGTACAATGGTCGACAGGGCTGAGGGGACACAAATTATGAAAATTGTACACCAGAGGTCGTGGGACGTTGGAAATCTGAAACCAGACTTAGAACATGCCTGAATTAAATTATAAACTCCAAGTGAGTAAATTCCAACCATTGCAAATATGCAATTCCTCTATTTGGAATCCATGCGCTCAGATTAATAAAACTAAGTCAACCACGAATGTATATGCAAGCCATGTCTGTAAAAACGCTAACCGCCGAATTATGAAGCAGGTTCAGTTTCGCTTCCTGCCAGTAGTTTTCAGTGGCCCCAAGAAATGGCCCGTGTGATTTGCATTTAACAGCCCAAGGCATGTGTTTTGTCTGACCTGCTTCTCTTTAACAGGACACGGTTCCATCCAGATGAGCAAGTTTGGACTTTGAGACTCTTCAGATCCAGATCGCTTCAATAAATCTCATGCGTGTATCTTGGCATGCGTGGCTCTCTGACATCATTATCCTGAAATGGCTGCGACAGGTGGACTGAGGGAAACGCCAACGGGCCAGGTTACTTCGTCACTTTGTGGCTCGGATTAAAAGCGAGGCTGGAAGAATATGAGGCGTGAAGAACCAACAGGGGGAGATGTGAATTTGGGTAAAGACGATGAAAGTAAAGGAGCCAGTTTTTAGACGGGAGAGGAGCTGGGTGTGGAGGAGTGGATGTGAAAACCATGCAGAGCCTCCTAAATCCAGCCAAGGTCACCAGAGACGGGAAGACCAGCTGTGTTCGTGTGTGTCTTTCTGCTTGTTTGTGTGTGTACGGACCAACAGCTGGGAAGAAAGTGTTGGAGCGAGCGCATGACTGACAGCATACTTCCTGTTTGAGTTACTATGGCCATCATGCATATACAGACATGAGAGATTTGCGCACTTGCACTTCAGTTGTGGCTTTCTGGGAATCCAGACACCATTGCCCAATTTGAACAACTTAAGTGGGCACTGAAGGCTGTGATGAAACCCAGGCGCTATTACTCATACTTGAACAATCTCCACCACGTCAGTAATAGCACAACCTCGACTGTTTTTATCCTTTGTTCTCCATCGCGAGGGTAATTTTAACTCATTCGCTGCTACAGGAGTGAAAATTGATTTTTGACATACAATTTCCCGCGAAAGTGAGTACGCACCTCACATTTCTGATCATATGTCGGGATATCTTTTCATGAGGCAACACAAATGAAATGACTAGACACAAAAAAGGGTAGTTAGTGTACAGCTTATATAACAGTGTAAATATATTCTCTCCTCAAAATTACAAACTAAAATTACAGTCATTAATGTCCAAACAACTGGTCATAAGAGTACACTCCTGAGTGAAATGCCCAAATTGAGCTCAGTTAGACATCTTCTACAGTGTGATAAGGTCTCGACTGTGAATAAGTAGCAAGTGTGTTAAATTAGGTATTACAGCGCTTACACACTCATAGTGGTCACTGGAACTTCAACACACTGAAACACCTTGAAACTGAGCTGCGGCACAGTGGCCAATACCATCCAACAATTTAACAGGACAAGTTCCAGTCAGAAGAGGCTCAACCATGCTTGGCTGAAGAAGCTGAGTGCACATGGTAGGCGCCACATCCAAAGGTTGTCTTTGAAACATAGATGTAGGAGTGCTTCCAGCATTGCTGAAGAGGTTGAATGTATGGAGCGGTTAGCTGCCAGTGCTCAGATCATATGACACACAACGTGTCAAATTAGTTTGCATTGTCATAGGTTGCTGAAGACAAACTGACTAAGGACCCGGATTGTTCTGTGGTCTAATAACACTAAGATAACCTTATTTGGTTCAGATGGTGTCAAGTGTGTGTGCCATAAACCAAGTGAAGGGTATAAAGACATTTTGTGATACCTACAGTCAAGCATGTCATGGTCTGGGGCTGCTCTAGTGCTGCTGGTATTTGGGAGCTACAGTTCATTGAGGGAAACATGAATGCCGACATCTACAGTGACATCTCTAAGCAGATTAAATATACCTCCCTCTATAAATTGGCCCACAGGGCAGAATTCAAACATAATAGTGATCTCACACACACATCCAAGAAGACCACTGGCCTGCTAAAGAGGCTGAAGGTAAAGGTGATGGACTGGCCAAGCATGTTCCCAGACTTAAATACTAGTGAACACCATTGGGGTATCTTCAAATGGAAGGTAGAGGACCGTATAGAGGATCGTAAAGTCATAAATATCCGCCAGCTCAGTGATGCCACGGAGGAGTGGAAGAGGATTCCAGTGGCAATTTGTGAAGCTTGGGAGAGCTCCATGCCCAGGAGAATGTAGTCAGTGATGGAAAATAATGATGGCCAGACAAAAATGTTGACACTGGACATTTTCATTTTGGGGTGTACTCACCTTTGTTGTACTGTTGCTATAGTATTTTGAACTATTTTGAGGGAACAGTAAATGTACACTGTTCTTTAAGCTGTACATCAACCACTTTTTGTTCATTAAAGAGTCATTAAGTGTTGTCCTGTGGAAAAATATAATTAAATTATCTGAGAAATGTGAGGGGTGTACACACTTTTATTAAATACTATACAAAGCTGTCAGCGGAAGTGAATGTGTTACTGCGGGGGTGTCCAAACCCGGCCCTCGAGAGCCCCTGTCCTGCATGTTTTCGAGGATTCTTCCCTGACTCACCGGATTCAAATGATCAGCTCATCAGCAAACTCAGCAGAAGCTTGATAATGATCCTGATCAATTGAATCAGGTGTTTCGGGGAAAGTTGATTCGCTGAGGCAACCCCTGAAGGGAAGAAGGCGAAAGTAGAAGAAGAAGAGCTGTCAGGGAAAAACAAAAAGGAAAACATGCAGGACAGCAGACCAGGTTTGGAAACCTCAGATTTATTGCTAGCCCAGTAAAAACAGATCTTGGACGTCTTTAACCGTGGGAGTGAATGAGTTAAATTGGACTAACGCAAATCTGACGGAGAATTCTGCATGCAGCATCGTTAAAAATGAAAGATGCTGGCCAACATGACATCAGCAGTGGACAAAGAGTATTATGTGGGGGCTCAGAGGGGCCAGAGAATGTAAGCCATGTGACTGCTGATCTACCATCGCATGTGTGGGTGTGAGGGAGCAATGGTTTGACTAAGCACTACAAAATTGTGTGCATGAAGTAGAAGTAAACGAGCGAGAGCAGAGGATGGGCAAAAGAAAATCGAGAAGTACGAAGAGAATGAAAGGAAAGCGGTGCAAGTTTCCAGGCAGTTTCGGAGGGGTCCCGCCCATGTTCGGCGTCCGGCGGGCCAGGGGAGCGCTGGAGGGAAGCCAGAACCAAGCATGAGACTGATCGAAAACAGATAGGGCCATAGCCCGCTTCTATAAATCACCACGGCTGAGCGGGACCTTCTCATAGTTCACACATGCACACAATGCGCCGACACACTGACGCACACACATATGCACAGCAGGAAATGAAATGTGGCAACTTCAGTGAAAAGCCTGGCTGCAGGACCCATGGGAATAGACGAGAGAAAAATCACTCGTCTTACTACTCTTTCTTTTAGTCTCTAAGCCACTGTTAGTTGTAACGCAGCATCCCGCAGCTCACACAGGCCAAAGGACAGAAGCACACATGCACACTCAACGCACTGAGGTGTGTGTTGTATTTAGTAAAACACAAGCAATGGCCTTTAGATTTACTCTAATTACGAAACTGCGGTGAGTGCCATTTTTTTTTTTTTTACACATTTGCAGTATTTTAGAGGAGGCTAATTTGTGGCTTGCATTAGTAAAATGTTTATTATTCGGTCAAATAAGAATTGTTACGAGGGGAATGGTATGAGTAGCTAGAGTAAATGCATCTCAATAAAAGTTTTTATCCATTTATCTTTTTAAACCTGTTCTGACAACCTGTTCTATATTGATGTGGATTTTATTTAAGTCATGTTTGATTATCGACTCTATGGCAACCGGTTTGGAGTTATGAGAAGCACTTCGGCAGGGGGGAGGGGGGGGGGGGTGTAATGTAAGATATTAACAGCTTGTCTGCAGGTCTCAAGAAACACAGTTTTGAGGCTTTTTAATGGAATAGTTAAACTTTCTTTTAAAATAAAAGAAAAATAATTGGAAAATGATTAAACTTATTGTTTTTTTGGATTACAGTGACTCTTATGGAAAACATTAAATTCCTTTGGTAGGTTTTATACGGTTGTGCATTTTCATTAGTAATCAGTGTTGGGAGTAATCCATTACAAAAGTAGTGTAATTACTTTTGCTGTGACGTGGTAGTGTAATATATTACATCCCCCCCCCCCCCCCTCCCCAAATTCACCAAAAACACCATGAGATCAGAGGAGAAAAGTTCGGAGCAAAATGTTTACTTGCTGCTGTTAGTATCTACTACGGTAGTGATAAATGTGGCCGCAAACTACAGGTTGAATATGGACAGTATGCACACAAGAAAGACATACGCCCATTACTTTCAGTTCGTCAGAGAAGAATATACAGTAGGCGTTAGGTGCACTTTACGCACCACGCCTATAGAGCTGTCCACTTCACGAAATAGGACCAATAATTTGACAAACCATTCAGAGTGGTGCCATAGTAATGTGAAGTTAGTGAAAAAAAACACGAGGAGGATTTTGCTCTCTCGCTGAATGTCCACCTCAAAGGTTAGGAGATTCGCGGTGGACTATGTCATACGCAGAGGATATGCTTCTGCTTTCCACAGTGGATTAACCAGCATTTCGAAACCTTGTCAGAAAAGTCCATGTCGCAAATAGCAATAATGACAAGGTAAGCTTACCCTAAATTTCAGAGTGGATGCCATAATAGGTGCTACTCCAGCTCACACAAATTCAGCAGCAAAGGCTTCTAAAACTCTAACAGGGAAAAGCCATGAAAACAACTTGTAGCTTCCATTCTGCACTGGCAATCATGGCAACAGGCAACAACAAGAAACACATTTTTTAAAGGAGTGGTAAATGTTTGTGCAACAAATATTTCAAATGTATCATGTGCTGTTTGTGGTTTGGGAAACAATAACAAGCTAATTAGCAGAGACTTAGCCTGATATTGAGTAAGAGGCAAACAATGAATGGGAATGGCTGCAAACAACATCACAAAATGAGGGGAATTTCCCAGGAGGCTCTTCTAACAAACCTTCAAGTGCAAATGCTACAATACAAACCACAAGATAGACTGTACACAAAAGAACAAACTTCTCACTATGAATGTGATTTGAATGAATTATCTCTTGACAAATTAGGTAAAAATCACAAATGTGAATGTTATTATGCAGCTTTGTTGCAATCTAAATAATGTGAATCCAGAGAAAGTAAAAATATTCAGTGGTGGGCAAACTTTGGATAGCTCAACAAATTTCAAACACCCCATTCACTCGAGCATCAAAACTGTGGTTGTGTATTTGTGGCAGGGCATGGCATCACTGCCAAAGGCCTCACTTGGATATGGGTGCATTCCAATTTTAATACTGATGTTTGTTATCCAAACAACATCACATGAGCATTTTTTTTAATTCCTGCATCTGCTGGTATTTAAGCTACTTGAGTATTGAGTGACGCTGTGATGATATGAAGAGAAAGCGGTGTCAAAACTACAATTTTATTTTCATTGGCCAATGGCCAATTGAACAGACATACAGCTGACAGAGAGCAGCTACTTTCTACAGAACTGCATTGTCATGCTTTTAATGTTCACTGACTTCAACAGTACCTCCCACTGTCAAACGAAAAGGCATGCTGAGTCACTACATTCCCATCTGAAACACTACAGAAAAATTCTGGCATCAACAAAGTAATTTATATTTATTTAAGTGCTGTCAGGATTACAGGGAACAGATTATTTCATTAAAATCTGCAATCTAATTAATGTCTTTTTAATCTCTCCTAAAGATTTCTAAGAAAAACCTTAAATTCTTATTTTTTTAAATTTAGATAGCCTGTGTTATTAAGGCTGATCAAAAGAATAAAACGTGGTTTCAGTCATTTATTTTGTGCAGTTACAGATGCAGTTGTCACCATTTATCCTTTAATTAATTAACCTTTAATTTCAAATAGGAGGGATGAAGGAGTGGTACTTTCTTTTATCATTCGCCAAATCATCCTGTCCGTCACAGACTCACTCAAGTTTATTTAGCAAAGAGCTTTGCTATGACTCGCTACATTAGTCTTTGTTGCTAACGTTACATGTGGCTGTAGTTGCAGGGTGCTTTGCACTTATGTAGTGGGCTGAACTTTAGTTGCTTCCATGGTAAACAAGGTCTTTCTTCCAAAAAGAATGCTTATAATGCTACCTTCAAAAAATGTGACGTAATGTCAACCAACAACTATGACATGCTCCTCCATTTTCACATCTTCCTTCTGCTCCTGAAATTGATGCAACAGAAGCCTATCAGGTTATGCCAAACAATGACAATCAATTTCCACTTCAGGGTGTTCAGGATCGACCTTTGTTTTTCCAACCCCCAACAACTCAAGTGTAAGAAGCATGACGCCGAACGCCCAACGAATCTAATCAGTGTACAGAAAACATCAAAATAGGTAAAACAAATTAGAGTGTGATTATAACACTTTACTCTAATTAATCAATCAAAATTAATGTGTTAATCTGCCCGTAAATTAATTTTAGTTTTTTAAATTATTTTTTTATAATAGCTCAAAATGTATTATTTAAACTCTGGAGCTCTGTATGGTGTCTGAATCCTACTTTGTCTGCAGGTAGGTGTTTTGGAGTCAGCAAATACATCCTGCCACCTTTAGCAACTTGTTGATCAAAATTTCATATACAGCCTGCATCATTTTGTGGTATGTGTCTGATGTATAGGATTATGTGAATGTGCGCCTGTGTGTTAATCCTGAGTGAAATGTGATGTTTTGTGCACAGGAAGGCAACGGGGGGACTCCCCAGAGGGCCTTAGTGTGCGGGCCCTGTAAGCCTGAGTGAATGGGCCTGATTTCGCAGGCTCCCCACGAGGACGCACGGCCGATTAAACTGACAGTCAGATGCCCATTGACCAGTCACAGAGATTAAACGCCGGGCCATCTCAGCAACTAAAACCACCTGGGGACAGAGGCAGCGATGGAGATGCAGGGAGAGGGGAGGAGAAGGAAATGGAAAGGGAGACGGAGAGACGTGCCGATACTCACTGTTACTCGTCGCTTCGGTAAAAGACGCCTTTTGTCCGTTCCAGCCTTTGTTGTCCATCTGTGGTGATGCAGAGGGAGGCAGAGAAAAAGGAGGGGGTGGGGTGTAAGTAAGAAAGATGTATTCTTGAACAGACAGCTTTTTCCACGCATGTCAGACAAGTTCCTTCCTACTGTTTGGACCACAAAGAGACGAACGCTCACATGCGAGAACGCTTAAGAAGCCTAGTGTCTGTCTAGGCCAGCTATTTAATCAAGGGGGTTGTCAATGTTTACCACCCTCAAAGGCTTCTTTTCAATGTGCCGCTGCTGTGGTTCTATGCATGTCAGCCTACACAAACACACACAGTCTCAAACATACGTGTGTACAGCACAGAGTCCAACGATTCTGGATATTTGTGACAGTTGAGAGGAGAAAAGAGCTGGAAGTGGCGATCTCCAAAGAGAAAACAGCAACAACTAATTAGGATGAGTTACCATGGAAAATTCAGGGAACCTCCACCGACAATCCGCCCAAAAGCGATACAATTTGGATTTCAAAAACAAATGCCACAACATGAGGTATCAGTGATGGCAAAGACAAAAACAACATCTAACAACATATGAGTGTGCCACAAGGGTATTCACGGTCTTCTCTGAAGGCCTAAACATCATCAAACGCACAGACATGCATTTAAAACTTTGTATAAGTTTGTAAAATAACATTGATCCATCCATTTTCTATACCATCTTATGCTCACAAGGGTCGCAGGCTTACTGGTACCTGGACACACTGGACTGGTTGCCAGCCAATCGCAGGGCAAAGAGGGATGAACAATCATTCACGCACCCAATCACACCTAAAGACAATTTAGAGTATCCTTTATACCTGCCATGCATGTTTTTGGAGTGTGGGAGGAAGCCGGGGTGCCTGTAGAGAACCCGTGCGGGCTCGGGGACAAAATGTAAACTCCACACAGGAAGGCCGGCATTCAAACAAGATTTGCAGTCAGCAATTTCAGCCTCACAAAAGAAAGCAGACTGATTCTTATTCTGCTGAATTTAAATAAGACACTTAAAAATGTCTTGCTTTTACAGTACTTTGGAAATCAATTAAAAAAAAATTTTTTTTTTTGCTAATTGTATGCCGTTACCGATCAAACCAGTAAACAAATCATAAAACTAATCATGTTAGTGAATTTTGATGTGACCTAGATTAAACATTCAAAAATACAATTTATTAATTGGAAAAATAATGGAAAGGTTAATCAATTGTTAAAACTACCATTAGTTGCAGCTTTACTATGATAACCACAGAAAATGGCAGAAAACGTTTTATTTTCAATAATTAAATGTAAATCACAGTCACTAATTTAAAACGGATACTATTAACTACTACTACTTTAAATTGCATGTTACTGAATGTATTTAAAAAAAAAACAAAAAAAAAAACTAAGTGATAATTATTTCACGTACAAGTAAATTGAAAAACATTAAGCATGGCATTCTTCTTGTGCAGATTTAGGATTGCGATAGGACAAGCCAACATGGAAGCAATGTACGTACTTCACATTTTTCCTCCATGGGAAATATGCACTGTTTTAAAATAGATAGGAAACAAACAGTGTCACAGAACGGAATGTGTTTACAGGACTGAAAAAGTTTTGTAAACTGAATTATAATAACACCATCATACAACAAATAAGCATGCTCTAATGGTAGAAAAAATGACTAAGATAAAAGTGAGGTTAAAACAAACGAGTAAGAAAAAAAGTACCTCTGTTGGATTTGAAGGGGCTGTAGAGGCTTTGTATCCCAGCTGCAGCAACATTGCCTCAGCAGCATTGCGTTTAGCCACCTTTTTATTCTGCCCTGTTCCCGTGGCAACCTCGTTGTTTACTTTCACCTGCATGAAACACACAGTCAACTCAAAATATTCAAAATTCAAAGCAGAATTTAAAGGCAGATATCATTGCACAGTTCTTGTGACATTCCCTCAGCTTTTTACACTTTCATTCATTTGCAGTCAGGAACGCTTCAGTTTTTTTCTCCAAACCAAGCAGGCCACATAATTTACACTTTGCTCAAAAGGAAAAGTGAAGTGTTTGTTTTTCACTGATCTTGAAACATTAAATCTGTCAACTTATAATGTAAGCAGATATTTCCAAGAGAATATCAGACGTCGGTATGTTATGCAAACAGACAATTACGCTGTACAAATAACATTAAGCGGCCGGAGCCTGTGAACAGACAAGCTTTGGTGCACTCACTCAAAAGTGCTCTGACATGCTCATTAGGTCCTTGTTTAAATGAATCATATGGAACACGAGCATGCCATAATGAAAAGCCCAGTAAATGACTTGTAGAATAAACACAATAATTCCTAAAATAATAAATAGTCAGTCTATTAGAGGCACTTGAGACAAGGTGAAGCATTTTTCTGTAACTAGTGGTTGGAAGTAACAAAAGAGTAAACAGACTCATTGCACTCCCTGTGCTTACGGCAGAGAACAATGGGGAAATTTAAGAAGCGTGAGTGGACTACACAAAAGAAACGCATATACATTCACAGAGCCTGATGTGCGTATCAAAAAGGCATGGAGAATAGGTTTGAGGCTGAATTACTGCCTGATGCTAAGAGAAGCTGTGTTCCACTTATGAAACAAGGGGACTACGGAGGGAGAAAAGAGACAGAAAATCAGCATTGCAAATAAAAAGTGTAACAAAAAAAAAAACAAAAGAAAATACATGTTACACTTGATTTGGCAATTCTCAATAAAAGGTAAGCTAAGCTATTCAAGGTGAAACAACTGATGGACAGCAATGAGGACAAGATATCTTTTATAGGTTCCAGCTGATGTCAGATATTGATGTTTCATTTCTCATGAAACAGTAAAGGAAGAAAGTACATTTGTTTAATATTAATAATGTATTAGGATAAAATAAAGATTGTTATTCATCATTAAATTTGACTTGAATGGATTGGAAAGCCTGTATATACCTGCATGATAAATTCTCTGCGTCGGGGCATTCCCCTCTCCGAGAGCAGCAAATACTCAGGCTCTTTTTCCTTCTTGGCCTGCTGGATCTGGGCCAGACGACTGATAGGGTTCATGCCCTGTCCATAGTCTGGTCCGGTCTAGGAAGACGAAGGGACAAAGAGTGGGAAAGGGCCAGAAAGTGTTACATATGTGGTGTTGTAACATGGCAATGTTAATTTTTTGCTTGTTTCCCTTATGTTATTATGTTTCATGTTCATCCTTTGTGAAAGGAAAAAAAATACAGCAGCAGGGCCTGCAATGCAGAAGGCCTTCAAAGGAATTTTAATGAAAACTTCAGTTCAAAGACCATGATTGCACTCACTGAATTTCTGTGCGCAAACTGTATATGTACGGTATGGTGGAACAGAGGTTAGCACGAACGCCTCACAGTTCAGAGGTTGCGGGTTTCATCACGGCTCCGTCCTCCCTTTGCATGTTCTCCCTGCGCACTCCAGTTTACTCCCATATTCCAACAACATGCATGGCAAATGTATTGGACACTCTAAATTGTCCATAGGTTTGTTTGCGAGTGTGAATGGTTGTCTGTCTATGTGTGCCTGCAATTGACTGTAAACCAGTTCAGTGTGTCCCCCACCTACTGCCCGGACACAGCTGAGACAGGCTCCAGCAGGTCGCAACCCAAGTGAGGATAAGCAGCCAAGGAGACAGATGATTTTGGATAATCTCTTTTTTTTTTTTTTTTTTTTTTTTTAATGACGAGTTCAAAATTGCTAAGCCTGATCATTATTGGCCAGACAAATATGAAAAAATAATTTAAAAAAAAAATGCAGTGATCACTTCCCTGATGCACCGTAAATTGGACGATTATGGAAACTTTAACCATGTACAGCAGTTGTATACATCAGAATCAGAATCAGAATCGCCTTTATTGTCATTGTATAGCATACACTGAAATTTGGGTGCTACTCCTTAGTGCATTTCGTTAAAAAACAGAATAAATAGAGCTGTTTGCTTATATTTAGTTGGCTCCTGCTATTGGCAGGGAATAAGTAACAGGCCTATTCCACTAATAGTGGGAATGTGCATATATTTAATGCCAGCTGAAGTGAAAAAAGGGGGGGAAAGTGATTATTTATTGTATATTTTATTCAGCTGATTACACAGTAATCAGTATTTTTTCTGCCAAAATTTTATATATATATATATATATATATATATATATATATATATACACACACACACACACACACACACACACACACACACACTATCAGTTGGGCCAGTGGGTACAACTCTAAGGATCACTATTTATGGAAGTGAAAAAAACAAAAACAAACAATGAATATATAAAATGTCACTACTTCAGGTTGGAATACCTTGAGGATGGTCTTGGTGCGTTTTTTGTAGTGCATTTTGGGTTTCTCCACAACTGGAATGAAGGGCAGTTTCTTCAGGTCCTGCAGAACTGACAGAGCCGCACGCTTCTTGGAGAGCTTTTTGCTGTTGCCCTCGCCCTCAGCTGAGAATTCCCCAACTGTGACACGGGTCAGGAAGCTTTTCATGTGTGGCGGTCCACTCTCCTTCAACACCTATTGCATATACACAAGTAGAAAGGGAGTTTGGCAAATGAAAATGTTGATTTAATTCCAGACTTTTCTGGACGTATACATGAAACAGGGCCAAGGCTTGTGTGTCTGCATGTGTACAGAGGGGGCTTCTGCAGATCCATGTAAATGCCTGTTTGTGTCTTTTTGGTCATGGTGTGCGTTGGGAAGCGTGTGCAGCGCACTCTGCAAGCAGCTACACCAGGTGGTCTAAAACATCTGCTCTCAATGGTCACAGTGCTACCCGCCCATATACTCATGTTATTCATATACAAGACACACACACAGGCACTGACGTACAAGAACACATTAAGAGTAACATGCTCCTAGATGACAGTCTCTAGTGATGAGGGCTCAGTTTCCTTCCTCTTGCCGCTGGTCACCTGGGAGACCTAAAACAAACACCGGCTGGCGTTAGGTCATGCTTCTGCAATCACATCGACTTCCTGTGAAGTACGAGAGCAGGATTTGTGTGAGCACTGAGTGTATGAGTGTGAATGTATGTGTGTGAGAGTGGGTGACTGAGTGAATGAATGAGTGAGAGCGAGCCAGAAAAAAAAAATGTAGAAAGACAAAAAGACAGGTGTAGGCGTGGCTCTGTGAAAAATTATGGAAACAAAACAAAAAGTCAAAATTAAATACTTCACTAGTGTAGTAATTTCCAGCAGTAAAAAGTTAATATTTTGCATACAATTAATTTGATAAGCAAATTATTATTCACATACAATTAATACCTTCATAAACACATTTTGCCTCTTGCTGTCAACAATTACATGTACTCAAGGCTGAGGTAACAACCAATCATGGCACAGCTTGTGAACGTCACATGGCCAAACCCAGAAAACAAGTTAAGTTGTGATTTGTTGTTACTCCAACCTTGAGTACATGCAATGTCATTTTAAGTGGAAAGCAAGTGGCAAAATGTGTTTATGAAAGTATTAATTGCATGTAAAAAAAAAAAAATTGTTATGAATTGAATTATATACAAAATATTAACTTTTTGCACGAAAAAATGGCTAAAGGAGTATAGTATCTTTTTAATCAAAAACAAAACTAACATTTTACAGCTGAAAAATTAGCTGTGTTTACTACACATGTATGACAGTACTAATCAGTTTTTTTTCAAACATTGTTTATTAGCTGGTGTGTCAACAAATCCTTAATCAGAACGCAATTTGTAGTGCTCACTGTGCAAATTGTTGCAATCAAACAAACTGCAAATGCCTAATTTGAACCCAGTGAACTGATTAAAACAGATAAGTGGAACCATGAGCATTCCTGAGATACTTGAGTCAACAACACAGCAGAGGCTAATTCTATACCATTACAGGAATTGAGGGATAATGTCCCCATTATTGCCCATTTGATAATTACTGCATGCTGTTTGTTTCAGTTAACAAAATAAAACGATACGAAAGGCGGCCATCACACCAGTTGGATTTGAAAATGAAAGGAATGTTCAACATTAAAATGTCCAAAAGTAAAAAAGAAAATGAGTATTTTCAAGAATATGGACAAAACATTCATCCTCATTTCATTTTCAATTGTGACCCAATGTGTTTATACTTACAAAATACCTTTTTTATCTATTCTAAATGGTGTGACTGCCAAGTACTTGTGTGCATGGCCAAAACTTACTTTGTGGTTTCGATCTTCTTTTTTTTTCCTTTTGGCATTCTTGTACTATGAATCAGCTTTATGTAAAGACACATGATGCACAAAGCCCTTGGAGTACAAATGTCAACGCTTGCAAAGGTGATGCTAAGAAATACATGTAACATGTCTGTTTTGAACAGAGTACACGTTCTTTGCATTAGGCTTTATTTTTCACACATACATTTCTAATCTAATCTGTGAATGTAGGCAACTCATGCTTGTAAGAGGAATAGTGGCATATACAGTATAAACTGTCTCTTTTTCCATCACAGGCTACCTTAGAACATAAGTGGCGTATAATGTTTTATAACAGAACAAAACTGGAAGCTACTCAAGGAAAGAAACAATTACAACAGTTTAGATTTGTAATGAGATATAATTCTATCAATGCCTCGAATTATGTAAAAAAACAAACAAAAAACAAAAGAACAAAAGAAGTCTGGTCAATATGGTCCAGTATGAGTTACCCCAAAAATGTCACCAGCCTAAGGTTCTCAGGTACATTAGTATAGAAATGTGACAAAGATAGGAAGCTATGACAAAGATTTGGGTCCAATTGAATGAAGAAAGATTCTTTTGTGTGATGACTGGTGGATGGACAAGCCTTTGGGAGGGGAGGAAGTAGCTTCTTGTAAGACGGGTGGTTCTTGGCTCAGATGCTCTACTTTTGTGTCCCTCCTTGGAAAAGGAGCCTCCAATCCAACAAACAAGCTGTGATTTATAGATTGGTTCCTCTTTGATGCCGACATCTGCTTGATATTGCCTGACAGGAGGATTAAATGAGCCAACTGGCTCGGAGGGTGGCAGCGACCCTCATCGTAGCAGAGGGATGGGAAAGCAGGCTAGCACTGACTCATTGGTAATTTCATTCCCCAAAGAGGGGAGGAATGAGATGTGAAAACATGGGCACTGCTGTGAGGTGTTCACCTGAAGGATGACCTTGACAGTTTGGTGAATTTATGAAAAATTAATTGTGCCGTCTTTATTTTTCCAAATAAGCACACATCTAAATACTAAAAGAGGAATACTCCAAAACACACTCCATTTTGAATACATATGTTTGACGAATTCTAAAAAAAATGTACAGTTAACAGATCTGTCTCCTGTTTCAGACTTTTCAACTCGTAATGGCAGGTATTGCAATGGGGTAATTCCTTGCCAAATTACTCAATGGTTTTAAGGAGGCCGATTCTGATTTTGATAAAACTTTGTGTACTTGTCGAAAGAGGACCTGAATATAGCGGATCTAAAGGCTAACAAACAAGCTAATCGAGACTCTCTTGCTAAGTTGATAGACATACTGCAGGGAACAACACAGGCTCTGTCTAACAGTATTCTTGTTTTTCATAAAACTAACACATCTCATGTCTTCCTATTTTGAGGATATTTGTTTGTTTATTGAAGCGGTTTGGACAAGATGTCGAGGCTGCGTACCATTCTTGTGAGGGTATAAATGAGATCGTTTACGTTGTCACTCTACAATGACAACAAATTTACCTCTGACTTCGTTGGACTAATTAAACTGGGTCCCGAATGAACTGCGCACACCATTAATGATGGACTTCTGAAACGCAGGCTTGACTAAGGAAACATTGCTGAGTGCACCCAGACAGTGTGCTTAATGTGGGAGCGACACAGAATGACATTGAGGAAGGCTTTTTAATGAAACAAAGGGTGCATACCAAACACAATGTCCTGGTAGTCATGTGAGTAAACCACGAAAAACAATTATGTGCACCCCTGATCATGTACATGATAACACATAAAAAATGTACTAGCCCCATAAGATCATCATACTGATTTGAGAAAGAGTCAGCCAAGAAACAGGAATCCTAGTCTGAAAACTGCTACTCAAGGCCTTTTAAGGCGAGAGGGTGAAATTGAAAGTAGCCTAATTTCACACTGTGACATATAATGAATCACACCAACACAGATTTAGCCATGTTCATATATTAATAGTGGTTCCAGGAAGAACAGCTATGTCATGGTCTGATGAGTAAATGTGTTTCTAACAGAAAAATGGGGGAGTGGATGGGAGGGCTGGACGGCTTTCTGGATAACTTTCCGAAATTGTGTAAACTCATTAGTGGACGAAGCCAAAATTTTGTGATGCTTCC
Organism: Hippichthys cyanospilos; assembly: GCF_059441005.1. Lineage (NCBI taxonomy): Eukaryota > Metazoa > Chordata > Actinopteri > Syngnathiformes > Syngnathidae > Hippichthys > Hippichthys cyanospilos. The sequence goes on along the minus strand of NC_142387.1, from coordinate 6,061,144 downwards.
TTCCGTCTTTGTCTTCGTTTCCTGTCACCCCCATTCACCCAAATACCCTTTGCTTTCACATACTGTATATCATTCTTTTGTATTTTTTGGGATTGATAGTCTGAGGAGTTGGAAAGGAAGGATCCAATGGCGGAAGGGAGGGGGCACACAGAATAAACTGAGCCTCCCTTGTTTTTGGCACCTTGAAGTGTTGAGAAGGAGAAAGGGTGATGAGGGAAAGATTATTGGATACGTCAGTGGAGATATGGTGAAAGCCAAAGAGAACAGACGAAGCAGGTTGTTTCAGGACATTATTGATTTTTAGAAAACCTCATGGTCAGTCAAAGTCAAGGACTTGAAAAACTCATGCGTGGAACTCTTTAAAAAAAAAAAAAAAAAAAAAAAGCACGACAGGACACAAAATCTTGAGCAAGGTCAGTAACCATTCATTAGGGTGTACCAACAGTCCATGTATCCACTTCATGGTCATTTCAGGGCTGGAGTCGATGCCAGCTGAATCAAGTTGTAGGGTGAACTACACTCTAGGCTGATTGTGTTCCAACACAGGAAAAGGTATGGCAGCTCGGGCTGGTTTTACCCAGCATAGGCCAAAGTCAGCATGACTGAGAATCAGTGTCAGTTTTATCATTTTTTTTGGTTGTTGTTGTTTTTTAAACAAGTATGTTAGGTACATTTCATTAAGATGGGCGAGATTTGTTTTGCAACATTAATTTGTTTATATCAGGGGTGCACAGACTTTTTTCACCCGAGGGCCACAAATGCCAATTCAGTAGTTGTTACCTATTTTTGCATCCATCAGCATTGTGCCACTTGCGCAAAACCTTGATTGCACGATTGAACTCATTTCCAATTTTTTAAAATGAAAAATACATGTAAATCAAATTTATTTGATTTCTTGCTCAGCCCAACTAGGGATAGGGCGATTATCGGAAGGGTTTATTCCCTGTGCCAATATTTGGCATTTTGACAAATATTGATAACCTATAATATTACTAAAAAATGTGTCCACTTCAGGGAACGATTTAAATGTTCAGCTAATTTTATAATAGACTCTACTGACACTGGAAACACTCTAGACATTTTGTTTTTGTTTGAAATATGGAGATAACATTTTCACAAACTTCGGAGAACTTGATTTATTCTGGAAGACTTCAGAGAGCTTGTTTAAATTTTCATCTACATTCTTAAGATGTACTGAGGACACTGGGAGGTCCTTGAACCTTTTGATAGAATTAAAAAATAAAATGAATGCTATATAAAATTGAAAAAAAAAATTCAACTTGTTCAATAAGCACATGCTTTAAAACATTTGAACAAATGTTAGTTATTGGCCTGATTGGTGTTGAAAATTACTATTAAAAAAATTAAAATTAAAATAATTTAAAATATCAGTCTATCTTACAACCCTCACAGTATTGCTGCCCATTGTTTGGAAACCCACTTTGCCAAAGTTCTGTCATTTTCAATAACAATCTACACAGGCTCACCTCAAAGTTGACTGTCAAGTTCCTCTTGAGGGCAATTTCATAGACCAGGCTGATCTCTGATTTGCTGGCATCAGCACCTTCCTCATTTTCAACCTTTTCTTCTGGACCCTAACAAAAGGATTAAGAAAGAGAATCAGACATGTCAGACAATGTGTTTTTAGGAAACTACATATTAAGTGGAAATTAGTCCGTGCAAAAAAATGCACGGACTAGTACTGTTCTGGTTTGAAACTGAAATATTAGTCATTTGTTTTCTTTTAACTGATAAGCGTATCTCATATTTGTGGAAAATTTGTGATAAATGATTTACCAGAAAAAAAAAATAAAAATTGACCATGACTGTGCGAGAACTGTATCCAGCCATGTCAAAAAATTACAGATTCAGGAGGTGCAAGTGAGCCAAACTTTTGGAAAGTGAGGCATGAACGTTCCCCGCTTATGACTCTCATCTGATGACTGAAGTATGGCTCATCATACTAGAGAACCATTATATCAACTATTCCCACCAGACAAATTAATCTCTATGCACATCATGAACAACTTTCCCCTAAAAGCAGATATTAGATAAGTAGGAATTGTCAACTAATAAACTTGAGGGTTTTTGGGTGGGAGGGATGGGTGATGTTTATTTCTACACCCAGAAAACCCATGTTTGATGTAAATAAATTGCGTTAACGGCGACAGTTACAATGTCCTACTTAGCAGATCATAAGATGAACATGCTATGTTTATCAATTAGGCTTTGAAAACAAGTAGTACAGTATACAGTCTGTTTGATATTACATAAGTAGTCATTTTGGTCATATATCATTTTTAGAGCATTTTGATAAGTCATGCTTAAATCCATTTAGCTGAAAAAAATTGCAATAGTTTTAATGATGGATGGATGTGTCAGTGGATGTGAATGCACAAGTAAACTTGAATGACCAAGCAGATCGGTCAACCTTGCTATGACAACGACTGACAAAGACAAATAGACTTGACTTAAGTAGTTCAACTAAGAGCTACAAAATCTTGGAAAAGTACAGCAAGTGGAATGGAATGTCTCACGCTAAGACCTAGTTATATAGTTTAGGATAAAACACCATATTTCAACATTTTTCATATTTTATGGTGGATAGTACCAGATCAATAATCTGTTCCAGTTGGATCACTACATGTCCTTCGCACGAATCTCCAGAACCTCATTTTTATTCTACTAGTGCCTTAGGATGTCAAATGAACAAATCCAAAGTTTGAACCACGTAGCTCAAATAGCTTTCAAGTAAGTGGCAGCTCTTCAATGTTTGGATGCCATGGACACTTTCGGGATCCAGGAATTCCATACTAAATTTTGGATCATATTGGAAGGCTGTTTGAGCTAGGAGGTCCAAACTTTGAAATCTTTCATTTGACGTCACACGGCTCGGGTAGAATAAAAATCAGGCAAATTGAATAGATGTCAGTGGGGAGGTTGTCTGACTTGACATGTAATGACCCAATACAAGACTAAAAGAAAATCGTTACAAACTCAACTGGTTAGCATAGGAGAATGCAAAGCACACGGAGAAGCCATATTCTCGAGCTTGTCATTCCAACTCTAAGTATAAACCAGATTTTAAGATTGATTTGCTTTGCAAATAACAATGGCATCATAGATGTAGATTATTGATGTTCATGATTTTTCATGTAAATAGCTCCTATGATAGTCAAGGGTCACTAAACTACAGGTGACTTAACTGCTATCCAACAAATCAATGACAGATTGCATCTTAAAAGGTGTTTATATACTGTAGCTAATTTAGCTTTTAATGTACTCACTGAAACTGAATAAAAAACAAAAAACAAAAAACAATCCCATGTATTTAAACACACTTTAAAGAAGAAAATAACTTGAATCGTTGCTCCAAAAATGTCTTGAACACCAAGTTTAAGAATTTACTGAGGACATTTCATAATAACTTATTTGGAGTCAGAATGACAAACATTTCCAAAACAACCATGGCGTGCAACAAATTGCACAACAAGCCTCAGCAAAAGAAGAAAACAAAAGAGCTCATTTTTGAATGCAAAAACAAAACGGGTCAGGCAAGTAACAGAAGCAAATTGTGACAAAAGCAAATTACTAGCAATTAGCATGTTATGAGCATCTGGGTTAATTTGATTTGCCGTATGAGACAATAACAGGCAACAAATGTGCCTTAACCTTTTCACTACCAATTCTTGATGTTTTTGTTTTTGATAAGAAAAAAAGAATCTCATGGCATATATTACTTGTTTATGTTAAGGATACTTGGAAAATTAGTTTAAAAAAAATCCCACTTCTATAGTTTAGGTTACAGGCCGTGGGATTTTTTTTGTCCCGTTCATATTTTATAATAATAATGTTAATAATAATAATAATAATAATATATCAATATAATAATTACATAATATTTCACCTATATAATAAGAATATCTATAATTATATAATAATACTATACAATATAAACATGCCAGAGGAGTGAAAATGATCACCAAACGCCTACAATAGTAATTTGGCAAAACTACAATAGTGATTTTACAACAACAAGCCATCCGTAGTGCAGCAAACTAACATTTGTCGTATCTTTAATGGTGATGTTCTTTTTTAGAAATGCAAACTGGAAACTGGCGACTTATGTCGCATAAAACGCTCAGTGAAAGTAGCATAAATATGTTAGCCACGTTAGCTTCATTTACAACAGCTGTACCAAGTCATTGGCTGCGGCAACCAAAGAGTATGAACCACATCCGAGAGGAGGTTCCCGCTGCAGGCTAATGTGCGACTAAAGTGATTTCATGGCGGTATCTCATACCGCAGCTCAAGGGGGTGAATTAGCCGCTTAAATCCACTGCCTTCAACAATCAAAAATAGCTTCACATCGAGCGCGATGTACATACCAAAATCAAGCGTTATTTTGGTAGCCCTCACACTTGATCGGTCCAGTGGTGATGCAAAACTGTTTTCCTCGATTGGAAAACCAAAATATTGTCACACAGACAATTTAAAAGTAATCGAAGTATCCTGCATTTCTGCCTCCTCCTTTTGAATTAATGGTGGATTGCAAACAACATTTAGGTGCATACCGGCACCTACTGTAAGGATTTAGCACTCATGCCACAAATTCTATAGGGGCAAACTGCAAACTGAAACCAGATTAATTGTACATTAGAGTTATTGGCGTTGAGGTGGATTTGATGGAAGCTGGTTATTTAATCATTTGCTTAATCAGATGAACAAGCAAAACACTAGCCATGGAGCACAGTACTGTCAAATAGGGATCCATCTGAAATATAACATTTCAGGGTTTTGGCAGTCCAATCTCAGTCCTATAGAGAACTAAGGTAAATATTTGATTCTTCAAAAGGACACATGGACCTTGTAATTTGTAGATGAGCTAAGACATTTCAGAAGTCAAACTATGTCTGCGAAATCTGTAGTTTTAATTAATTCATTTGGATTTTCTTTTTATTTCTTGTGAATGATAGTTGATTTGCCTTCGATCAATTCATTTGGTTGACATATTGTGGTGGCAAGTTAGTGTATATAGCACATATTTTAGATTCAATGAAATACTTTTTTTTTTTTTTTTTTTTTTTTAAAGTATTTGGCCGGAGAGAAGTCTACTGCTTTAAGCCAATTGCAATTTGAGTGCAGTCACCCGTGGTGGTCTTTCTGGGATGGGTTCATTCCGAAGGGTTTGCAGGGCCTTCATGGCAGCGTTGTGTCTGGCAGCTTGACGGGTGCGCCCCTCACCAATGAACTCGTGACTTCCCACAGAGAGCTGTACATAGAAGATCTTAGGAAAAGGATAAGGGTACCTGAAAAGAGCCAAACAAGAGGCAGAATTTCATCATCAAATTGACAGTTGATTATGTCCCCAAACAAAAGTAGCTTGACTATTATGAGACAATCTAAAGCAGTGGCTAATGTAACCCCAGAGAAGGCGCTAACACAATACGTTGCTTCATGTTCTAATTAATTTGCTCTTACTCTGAAAAGAATTATGTACTCATGTAACCCCTGTAAAGTTTTCAGCAGAGGCTCTAACATAGCAATACGTTGTTTCATGTTCTAATTAATTTGCTCTTACTTTGAAAAGAATCACGTATTGTTCCTATCAGAGCACTAAAAACTAGAGACTGTTAAAATCTCACATACCCCCAAAAGCGTTTTCACATAGACCCATTTGAGAATTGCTTATCTAAAGCATTTAATACACTCATAAAAATAAAAAGTGCTGCAATATATTAGGGTCAATTACTACACAATACCTTGGTGGGCAATCACCTAAGTAATGTCTTGCTTTTATTTCTCAGTTTTAGCTTGCCAAACAAAGCACAGGGCCACATCTATCCTCTCCTCTTTCTTCTGATCCTCAACATAGATTTTATTCCCTTTCATCTGGTCCTGACAGAGCGGGATTGAGCTGTCAACGAATTGATAGAACGGTCTGCAAGTCCATGTAGTGATACCCCCTCCCGGGTCAGGGGGGAATGTCTGCAGAATGGAGGGTAATGAAAGAGAAATAGTGGGAAAGCTAACAAGAGGCGGGAGGAATCAGACGTTTTTAATATCAGTCTATCCCCATCTTCTAATTCCTTTTCTGCCAGTAAATACACTTCAACTTATAAGTACAGGTCAGATAGTGTTTGTGGCACAAATACAGTTATGATAATCAAGGCAAGCACTCCAGAAGTTAATGGTAATCTTTCACACCATTTACGCATTCCATCAGTCAGGAAACACCAATTTAAAAACCAGCACAATTGTGCAAAGGATATTGCCATATGGGTTCAGGAACACTTATTCAAAAAAAAAAAAAAAAAAAAAAAAAAACCCGTGTCAGTTAACAGTCTCTACGTCTACGAATACACATTAAAATACTACCATGCGAAATATAAGTCAAATATCAGCAAAACCTAGAAAAACTGAAAAGTGAAAAAGTTGAAACGTCTGCTGTGGTCTGAAAAACTCCACATTTCAAATTTTTTTGGAGGACATTGCTTCCTTCAAGGCAAAAAAGAAAAAAAAAAAAAGGAATATTTTTTTTTTAATAAGGATGAAATTCAAATGCTGGAATTTATGTTATATGGTTGTATCAATGAATATGGCAGAGATAACTTACAGATTTGTAAATACACCATAAATGCTGAAGGATACAAAAAAGCAACGTCAATTTCAGGGGGGGTCCAATCTTAAATAAGCAATATCATTATATCAATATCAGCCATCTCTCGTGGACCTACGCAGTTGCCTGGGTTGTGACATGTATGCTGATGTCATGTTTTTCTTTATACCACTACATATGGACTGAATCAGCAGCATCTCTGTTGCTTGTGGCCAAGTAGAGCAGTACGATTAAACTTAACGACAAATGAAAACGAGTCACATGGTTTTCTCCATATTATCATAATATTGCTTCTTGACTAACAAGTTACTCTCTTCTCTTCATGTATTTCCCTAATCTCCTGCACAGCAGGCCTTAGAAAAAGCATTTGATTCTCTAAATGGCAGGAGGTCTTTCCTCGGCCCACAGCCGTCCTTCTCATCCGTCTGCACTCGGCTCCTCCAGGCCACTGGAGCCTTCCCTGGGCGGGGGTGTGCCTGGCCGTTGCACGTCAAGATCAGCCTCAGGGTCTCAGAGGATATGCCAAGTGCAACATGGGCTCTGGCCAACAGCGCCGAGCCGAGATGGGAGCAGCTGGGACAGGAACATGGAGTACAGGTGCAGAGAGGAAGAGATTGAGGGATAACACAGAGAATGAGAAAGGAGATTGAAGGAGTGGAAGAAACGGAGAAAGTGAGAGGAAAGGGTGAAGGGTGGGGGTATGGAAGGGGAGGCCGGTGGGAGACCCTAATCTACAACGTGGGAAAGTAGTGGCTTAGACGCCAGTGAGCGAGCCAAGAACACAGGAGAGCACACGTACACACACCAAAATCATGCGCGCAAGAAAAGCAAGAAAATCACATCAGTGCCTGCTGGCTTGCTCTGCATGTATGTGTTATCAATTATTATTTTTCTTATTATTATTACTACAAAGTGGGAATCAAGCCAGAAGACCTATTGGGAGGGTGTGGAAACTGCTGAAAGGGAGTAAAAAAACTAAAAAAATGATTTAAAACACATATTTTTTATGATGATCTTTCTATTTGCATGCGTGAATGTGTAAATTCAAAGTATGACTCATAAGTATTTCATACGCAGACTGTCTGTCTGTAACCTTTGATCCCTCAAACAGTCATAATGGGAAATGAGAGATATGGCCATTCAATTACTCCAGCAAATAACAAGGTGACATTTAGTCTGGGAGCCAATTTTGTTGCGGCGAGCGAAAAACTTTGCAGCTTTCCTGGATGGAAAACGTTTTGATTCTTGTCCTTGAAGTTGATCACAACTCTCCGCACCTCATTGCTCTTTTTTTAATTGGTTCCTAAACAAAACAAATCGATCCCAACAATTCCAACAGCTGTGTTGGCTGAAACAGAAACTTTTACTATTAATTGCTATAAGACCATGCAGATGTGAATTTTGTTTGTCATAATTGTTAATCATCTAAAGCAGACATGACATTTGCTATGTATAAAAAAAATGTACCGGTATATATGAGGGCAGATAATACACTTAACACTACTCAAAAAGGTTACTCGCTCATGACTTTGCAGATAGGCCAGACAAAGATCTGCAAGTTTCAGGCGGTGGCCTGGACGGAAGAATGTTCACATGAAATGCATTATTTCACCCTTTTTAAAAAAATTTTGACTGCAAATGACCACATATGCTCAAAGCCCAGGTGAGGATCAATCATGGCTCATTTGGTTTCTTGATATGGTCATTTGAGGTTAACGAGGATTTTCAGTTGACAGCAAGAGGAAAAATGCGCTATAAAAGTACTAATTATAAATGAATGTGAAATTAGTTGTGAAATTAATTATAAGCAAAATATTAATACGTTTAGCATCCCTTTAGTCCCAAGGTCAGGTTTTTGAGGGTGAAAATGACAAAGGGCCAGTATGAGCTCACAATCATGAATTATGGTGCAGCGTCTGCTCTAGCGGAAGTCCCTATTTGAGGATACATGTTAAAACTGTTAGAGGATAACAAATTTGGTTCAAAATGAGTTTTCTGGCATGCTGGTAAAATAAAAAGATGGTGGGGGAATGTCTAAAACCTTCTGCAATGCATTTGAAAAAAATGTGTCTGAGCTTTGGACAATGCAGACATGCTTTGAAGTACAATAATTAAAGTTTGCATGTGTGTGTGTTGTTGGCTTTTGGATTAATAAAAAAGCAAAAAAAAAAAACCCAAAAAAACATTTGTATTCAGTAACACACAGGACAGCCGAAGGGGGGAAGAACAACATGACATGTCGTGGTTTTCCTCACGCCACCATTAAGACGAGCAGCCAACAGTTGGAGGCTTTCACTACAGTTGCGCACAAACATGAACATGACGCGACATGGCCAGAGCAAGCGTAAATGGAACGGTGCTGCTTTGAGAGCAAAAAGAATGACAGAGCTTTTGTGGATAAATGAAAAAAAAAAAAAAACTTGGACAGGCTTGCTCTTCCTCCAGCTGCACTTTCTTTCAATCTCTTGCCAGACATGTCCTTGTTTTCCCTCCCTCCTTTCCCTGATGCTACATTCCCTGTGTCCATCATTAATTGCTTTTCTTCCTTTTTGCCTCACGCAACTGCTAATACATAATGATATGGACCCCGCACGCCCCCCACTCCCCCCCAAAAAAAAATATATATATAAAGTGTGTATACTGCAGAATCTACATTGTAGAGAGAGCAGTTTTCTCATGACATTGGTCCGTGTGTGTGTGTAAGGAGGGAGGGGGTCAATGCTTTTTATTGTCACAACAAGAGCAATACAATTTTCTTTTCAAATTAAAGGCGAATGAATTGGAACATGAAGCAACTAATTACTAGCTTGTGTCATAGTGACTCCTTAGCAAAACACTGTATGCTTTTATTATGTTACTATTTTTATGGTTGTGCAGTCATTTGTGATGCAATTTTCCAGCAAGTGAGGCTCAAATAAAACTGATGGTGTCACAAATTTCTAGAGTTGCTGAATAAAATATAATTAGAAGGACCAGTAAAAAAGTAGTTCCAAAGTTTATCAAATCAGACAAGGATGGCACAACACACTGTTTCAAGCACCCCCCAGCATAAATATGCCAAACTCTTGCAAAAAACGTGTGATGATTGGTGAGGATTGCAAGAAGAAACGTCCCAAGTTGAGTATTCGACTACTTACTAACTAACTATTAATGATTACTGATGACATTGTTTAAAAGTTGAACATTACTGTTATTGATTAACCTTATTGGCACTTCTTTCAGTCAGTGTTATTGTTAAAACCATGCAAACTATAGAAACACTCAATTTTGATGAACAGTAGATGGGACAAGTACAAAACAAAGATGTAAATAATTTGAATTAGAGTAAATAAATTACCATTATTTCTTTTTTTGAGAAACTGTATATTGTAATCTGAATAAATTGAAGGGTGACCTGCATCCTGGAAAGTATCACATTTACAATGTGGTTTTCGCGATGAAATACCATAACTGCAGTGTTGCGTCATATAATTTTTATGATATCAATTGTTACGATGTTCATTTAATTCCAAATTGTGATGTATTTTTGTATCATTGCTTACCCTAGCCCCATTATGAGCTTGCCTTTTTATGAGCTATCAAAAAAAATGCATGTATAGCATGTAGCAAATATGTAATCATTGAAGTCATTAGTGACACAAAGTTCAATTACTCACTCACACGCTTGTTATATACGTCCACTCTTGCAATCAGCTGTGTCCTAAAAAGACTTCTAATATAACCGTCTTTACCAACAAACAGTGCTTTAGTTCCAAACAGAGCACATGAGAGATGCTTTGTTGTTGTTAATTTCAATCTAAGTGTCAGAACCTAAGAGTGTCCATTGTTTCCACTGGCTTGTTTTGGTTTCAATTTTGAACATGAGATTAAAGCGCCCTTGTGGATGCACCGTAATCAGTCTCGGGGCCCTCCTTCAATGCTTGGCTCAGGAGAAATCAGGGCCCCCAATAAAATTACCCCAGGGCTCTCGTAATGGCTGACTAATGGTGACACATCGTGTATCACTTCCAAATATGAAAAATTTACAATAGTATTACTCAGAGGGATCAGGCTAAAACAAATGGATTTGGTTACTGGGTAGAAAAAAAAAATACACACGGAATAATTCACCATGGAAGTAATACCAGCTGCTTGAAAATAGTATTTGATGAGCTCACCAAAAACTGGTATCGTATAAAAGGAAAATAACTATGAGAATATGATTTTTTCCTATGTGAGTGAAGAACAAATACACCGTGTGTATATTCGTGCCACAGACAAAAAAAAAAAAAAAAAAAGAGATCTGAACCTTTCTGCCCTTCGAGTGCCAACTTGGCTAAATGAAAGGAATAGCTGGCTGGGGATCGGTCTGAAACAGACCCTGCTGTCCTCATTAAAAGTATTACATTGTGACCTGCTGTTTTATGTTCATTGTCATTAAGTAGGAAAATGGGTTCCTTTGTTAGAAAAAAAAATAATTCTGGTGCCATTTTAAGATTTGCCTTAATCAAATACACAATGTACATCTTTGTATGTTTTTTTTGTTTTTCCCCCGAGAATCCTGGCTTCATCCCAAAAAACAAGTTTTGATGTGAGTGTGAGTAGTAGAGATGAGTGGTAAGAGGGCAACTCAAATCAATCAATGAATTATGTAGGTTATAGTTTGTAAATTTAAGTTATTTTATTTTTGCAATGGTGTGTTTTTGAGTAGGACATTGGTTATGGCGCGCATGTGAGATTTTAATCAAAGTTTCTGGAGGTATCAGCGTTAATGCTTTTTAATGCCATAGCAGAAACAGTACTGTTTTTGTCAAATTAAGACCCAAATAAAGGGAACAGGAAGCAACTTATTGCTAAACTTTTAAAGTGAGTCTTTTGGAAATTGTTGTATGGCTTTACTTAGTTAAGTTTTACAAGAACGTGCATTGTCAAAAACTAAAACATGATGTGACACATCATTATTTCATTTTGAATGAAATACTAGAAATACCACCACAAAATGTCGTTCAAATGTTGAATAAACCAGACACATATGGCACAGTGCTGTTTTACGTATTGTACTTCTCATGTACAAGTAGAGTTTTTTTCCCCCTCATTTTCAACCCCCATATAAGGGGGAGGGGCAACTTATACCCGCATAACTCAAAATCAGACCAATTTTCTCCACATCTCTGTGTTTCAATAACATTAATTCGAATGTGAAATATCACGTCTTTTACAAGGCTTAAAACAATTTAATTTACCCTAATTCAATATAGTATGCATCTGTTTTAATCAGTTTTAATTTTCAAAGGCACTTTTGTTAAGCGCTGTCTTATTACCTCTTTGTTGTCAACAATGAGGCTGCAAGGATCATTTTTCCGACGGACTTTGCCATTATGAAAATGAAAAGACGGCTTGACGTAGCCGTTCAAAGACAAAAATGCACGTGTGGATTTCAGTAGGTTGGGGGTTGAACCACAACGAGGAACAACCGATCCACGCTCTGATCTTGCCGCGGTCATCACTTGGATAAAGAAGGCTTCAGTAAAGCATTTCTGGAGACCTCCATTTCAAATAAATTGGACGGGTCCGAAAATGACGCAAATGACGAGCAGGAAGAAGAACATCCGGGATTTAAACGGGAGGAGCTCTGTAGCGTGTCAGATAGTGATGATGACTTTTAGGGCTTTTTGACTAATTCATATTTAGCCGTGTCAAAAATATAAAGCATCAAAACCAAATTGTTTTATCGTTGCAACATTAGTTTCAGCATTTGCGTTTGCATGTTTCCTTACACTGCATCGCACTTGTCTCGTTTCCGCCTTACCCCTCTCCCCTCCAAAACCGCAATAGTATGTTATTCAATAAAAAATGAAGAAAATGAAGCACCGTAATTTTGTCATTTTAATAACACACACCATGTATTTTAATTGGACAGCCACAATATGTGTAACCACTAAAGTCAGGGGTAGACTTATACACGCTTTTTTGTAAAATTCACTATAATGGAAATAAAACAAGGAGGAGGGGATCGACTTATGCACGAGGGTCAACATATACATGGTAGAAATACGGTACTTTTCTTTCTATCCAAAAATCATTTGCTTTTGGGGGCACTCGGTTGAAAACAACACAAAACAAAAGTATTTAATCATTGAAAAAGGGTTGAGAACCACAGGTTTTGGACAACTACAAGGGACAGTTCTTTGTCATCCAATGTCAGAAAATAAACAGCAGTGTTGAGCTATGCCTAAACTGTTGTGAAATGCCAAGGACTTGAACCTGACTGTTTTTTGAACTTATTTAAAATTATACAAATTATAGCTTTGCACAATGGGAAAACTACAAACACTACTGTACGGAACAGAATTGAACTTGTTGGTGTGGTCTACATAAGACAGTTCCAGTTCAACATCATACACAATACACACGCTCAAATTTTCCACCACAAATTGCATGTTCAAAGAGCAACATGCTTGGTTTGTAAGGTTCAAGTGTGGAGCCACCAAAACCACAATACATGGAGCAGGCTGAGGAATGCTGGGAAACGACAGTTGCAGTATCGCAGACTGTGTCAAACATACAGAGACAAGCTATTACGAAAGGCGCTTCAGCTGACGTAAGCTTGCTCTCACTTTCTCTCTCTCGAATTGTCATCGTCAGATGAGTTTCACACTGAAAACATTGAGTCAATGTTGGAGATGTGGACATGATGACTTACACAAACATGAGCATGAAACTCTAGTCATCTAAACTCAATGGACATGAAAGAAGTGACTGCCTTAAGTGAAAGCCAAATCTTTCCAAATAATTGTTTATTTTGGATGGATATACTGATCCCTCCACGCCTTGTCTCTTAAGTATTTTTTTTTTTTTTTTTTTATGAGTTTACACCCATTTGTACAATTTGAACACATCATCATTTGGCCATGGGTAACTCCTGTGGTGAATGTTAAGTCTTATATCATTGATAACGACATAAATCTGATTTACTAATCAATAAATACAAGTTGTAAACTTTATCAATGCAGGACGTCAAAAGAAATGTCAACACAAAGACCAGCATCAACAAAAGTTGTTAAGGGCATGAGAAAAGAAGACTACACTGTAAACTGGATGTTTGGTAAAGTAACAACTTATCAATGAATAACCTATTTTTAAAGTTATAGAGCGGTTCAACGATTACTTGATAACATGGATTGTAAAAGTAACCAATAATTATATTTTACAATAAGTTATCATAATTCTCCAAATATAAGACACTTTTGGAGGCCAAAAATGAAGGCCAGAAGTATGGGTGCATCTCGTAAACGGTAAAGATTAGGATTTTTTTTTTCTTATTCAACACTGTTTGAGCCACAAAAGCTGAGTTTTGATGCACAGATGCGCATTTTACATCGGCCGTATTCTCACAATAATTACTGTAAAGGGTCGAGCTAGAGGGCGGAAGTCAGTAGGCTGTAAGCAGCCAATGCTTGAGTTGCAGCTAACAGCGTTGACAGTGTAACGGTATTATTTTCAATAAAAGAAGAGAGCAGACTGAACCAACAACCAAGTCCATCCTTGTTCACACACAGGAATATTCCTAAAATGGAGATGATCATGTAAAGGGTATGATGTCTCCAGCTAATTCAATTACAAGTGGCAAGGTATGGAGCTGTGTGCAGTGGTACATGGAAAAGTAATCCATTTGACTCATCTATTAATTGTGGTCTTTTGGCATCAACACACAATCCTAAAGTTGGGGGAACACTGATGGTGCGCAACTTCCAGTATTTATGGCAAAATGAAGTCGAGCTGGAAAAGGAAAAACAACTCCTTCGAGTACAATTAACATTACATTGGCGCAGCGTTCATTGACTGGTATCAATTTGTGAAATCTGAAACACACTACACTTAACCCACAACAAATAAATAACTTACGAACACAAGGCACGAACGAACACAAGAAAATATGAAGAGTTTAGGATGATGAGTTATTCGGTGTCACTATAGTTTTTACATTGTCGCCAAACTCTTGGTGTGTCCTATACACAGTGACAAAGAAAATACCAGAAAATGACCCTAAAATTAATGATGCGTTTTATAAAGAGATGCGTCCCCTTTATTTCGGGAATTACGGTAATCATTGATCAGAATGTGAGTCTCAACTGAAAATATTCTTAGATTTTGACACAAGTATGATTTACTTTTCTTTTGATTATTTCATTGAAGAAAATAAATATGGTTGAAAGGTAAACAAACCAGATGTCCAACTGAATGTCAAGCTCTACTGTTTTCCTCTTTTTGATTGAAAGTTTTAAATTATTTAGCCAATATCAGAAGTAATATTTAACGTATTATTAATTTGATAAATGCATTATTTTTCATGTACTTTTAATGTTTTGCCAGAAAATGACATGACATGTACTCAAGGCTCAGACAACAACCAATAGTGTCTCAGATTCAGAAAACAAGTGTTTTTTTATTTAACTCCAGTCAACAACTGCCTGTGTGTGTCCTGCATGTTCTTCGGGTTTTTTTTTTTTTTTGCAACACACCTGATTCAAACGATTAGCTCATCAGAGAGCTCTGCAGGAACTTCATGAATACCTGATCATTTGAATCGGGTGTGTAACAAAGAATAACTTGGAAAACATGCAGGACACAAGATTGTATCACTTAACTAAATGATATGACATTTTTACTGCTAAAAATTGATAAATAAGTAAACTACTGGGAAGTCTTTAAGCATTTGAGAAACTAAAATGCCGGATGCCTAGTTGAGAGAAATTGCTTCCATTTCGTTTCATACATAAAACCATTAATGGCTCGCTCAGTATGTCAGCATATTCACATGAGGAAATGTCACAGGGCAGAGAACCCCCAGACGTTCATTCCTCCAGCTGACAAAATGTTACTGACATAACCAAATTAGGTGTGGGAGAGGGTGGGTGGTCAAAAGCTGCTCAGCCTCACTCCTAAGGGGGGAAAATTTTGTCCCAAGTCCAAATTCTGACAGAAAACCTACTGGGGCAAAAAGGAGGGAATCACAATGGACCCATAAGTCGGGAAAACATGGGGAAGAAGAAGCTCAGGACAACGCTAGGGGCCCAAGCATGTTGGGGACCTTATCACATTTTACAGTAAAAAATTAAATGGCTGTTTTAGCATCGATAATACTTCTGACTGACTCATAGTAATTGAGTGTTCCAATGGTAATATGATTTTCATAGATGATTCATAGGAACACGTTGATGCAACCATGTTTTTTTAGGTAGTGTCTATTGACTCATTTAGGTTGACTTACTTAAAAACTGTACGCATCACCCCGAGGAGGATGTTCTCCAATGCAATTTTGAGAATGAACAATGGGATGGTTATGAAACCACTTAAGATCAATTTTAAAGTGGACAGCCTTGGTCAGAAATTATTCACAAGCCCTTCGCCATAAATAAGATTCATTAAGACGCTGATAAATGCCCATTACATATTATCGCCGTATTTTCTCATCAAAGCACTTTCTGAATGAATCAATATAGGTCCTGGTGGTGATTAGAGCGCTGATGGATCAGAGCCAGACTGCCCTTTTAATGAGAAGATGTTCCATCAACATGGTTCCAGATCACTCTTATTCATCATAATAGGTAAGGATATGGGCCTATGAAAACCTTCGTTTCACCGCGGCATCATTACGAAGACCGATTGCGGCTATGTCCTGTCACTCTGCCACATGGCCTGTCATCTGAGGTAGAAAATTCATATTCACAAGGTCTCGCTTCAATTAATCCCACTGAAAGAACGAGACCTCGCGAAAACATAAAATAACTTTGCGTTAATGGATGCTCTTTTTCAGGCCTGCGTGCATCTCCTCAGCACCACTCCAGCTCACTTAAAAAGTGGCACAGAAGAAGCAAACAGACCAGAAGGCGTGCCGCTTTCCGCATTTAAACTCAAAACGTCGACAGTGACCAACAAAACTTTGGGAAACAGATTTTTGTCCCAAACATCACAGCTGTTTGTCTTTCACTGTTTGTGCCTGCATGCATCAAACAGAAGATGTGAGCCAGATGCCAGACTGCCCGCTGACGACTCTCATTTAACCAACAATGCCACTGAATCACTCTTTCTTCCTGGCTGTGCTGAGACATTTTAAAAATAAACTACAAAGTACAGACCACAGGATTTTTGTTTTCAGCTTTTTCATAATCAAATGATGACATACTGCGTGCATTCTCATATTGCTGTATAAGAAGCCACGAAATGGTTGAGACCACTGAACAGAAGCGATTCAAAAATGTAAAAATAATGAAACACTGCCACCTGGAGGATACACTTCAACGGATCACTTCTCGACTAGTCAAACAACATTGAGTTGCATTCTCTTATTTCTTTCACCACATTAGCTAACATACATACACATTTTAAATATTATATATATATATATATATATATATATATATATATATTACATATGTAATTACATACATATATATATAAACTATCCCAGGCACCTTGAACTGGTTGCCAGCCAATTGCAGGGCACACAGAGACAAACAACCATTCAAACTGACAACCGCAACTCAGGGCATTTTTGGAATGTGTGAGGAAGCCGGAGTGCCTGGAGAAAACCCACGTGGGCTGGGGGAGAACATGCAAACTCCACACAGAAAGGCTGGAGTGAGCTGGAATTGAACTCAGAACCCTGAACTGTGAAATGAAGATGCTAACCACTCTTCCAACAAGCCCCTGGGTAAATAATCAAAATGTAATACATCGTACTACTTTTTTCCTTTGTTCCCAATTAGAGTAGCCTCTCAATATAATCACTTGCAAAAATTGATCGCGGTTATTTGCAGTTTTTAATGACTATTCTCTATGAAGCTTGGTTGGGATAATTACTTGACTTTAATCATGGATTTAAAGTAAAATTATAATGGACAAAATTTTTGGTTCAAAGACTGTTGCAATAAGCTTTCTTTGAGCCATCTAAACGACTACCTGTGAAACACTATATGTGTTGAGCAAAACTACCAAATGTAACTCGTTTTTATGTGCATTTTTTTTCCTAATAGTCTTCTCATACAATTAATTCTCAAAACCTCTCACTTAAAAGGCTGAGCCTGGCTCTTCAGCACTACACCAAAGCAGCAGTTACGAGGACCTGTGGAGGTAACTTAAAAAGGGTGATTTGGCTCTGAGATGGTGTGCCAAAGATGTACAAATAATAGTGTTCAAACCTGCATTTGCAAAATGTAAGAGTTTTTTGTTTTTCCAGTTAGCCATTGAGAAACTTTTTAATGTAAAATTATGTAAAACGTCCATCTTTGTCTTTGTGCCAGTCACGCTTCTTTAAGTTTTGGTTGCAGATGTACAGTAAATAGAACATAATAATTTAATAACTCTTTTTGACAATGCTACTCTCCACCCCTTCAAAAATACTGTAGTATAGCTTACCTTTGGTTAAACATGCCTCTGAAGTTGTAGCAAGCTCTGTAGTTGGGCATGGGCTTGGGATCTAAAGGCCTGTAGATAGCCGGCTCGCCCCTCTTCATCGCCAAACCATTGAGCTCTACTGTCGGTGTTATACTGCCTGTGTAAGGGAGTGCATGTGGAACAATATGTTGATGTTGACATAATAAATATGAGATTCATCCCAAAGAACACAACACGTAAATTGTCAAGATTAATTTAATTACTGTTGGAGAGAACATGGAAGACCACAGGAGGGTTGAAGCGAGCCTGGATTTGAACTCTGTACTGCGAGGTGGACGTGCTAACCACTCTTCCACCGAGTTACTAACTAACATATACTTTCTTCTGAATATATTACATTTTATTTAAAAATGGAAGCATGCACATGAATGAAAATGTGCATATGAACATAACATATTACATCTATAGTCCCTTGGCAGCATAAAACCTTTCAAAAATGCTTGTGTACTGTTTACTGAGCATAAATATTTGCCCATTTTTGCCAGCTTAGTAATCTTTGCAACGCCCAGAGGAAGAGAAAAAAAGAGAAATGAAAATAAGTGTGATTCTAATATAAAGGTTTTACTCTTTAAATAAGCAAGGATTCACGTTTAGTAATAATGTAACTCTTTTCCAAACATTCTATACAAAAAAAGTACAACTCAAACTTCAGGTCGGAAACTTTTAAAAATTATCTTTTAACAACCCTTTCAGTGCCAAGCGTTATCGGAAAAGGAGGACTCTAAAGGCAAAGTATATTTAGCATTTTCACTCATCTTTCAAGTCCAAAAGAATATTGTGTGCTATGTCTATTTAAATATTGGTGGTATCATATGAAAGATTAACTTCCATTCCTTACTCTGAATTGCATGTAGGTAATAACCACGTCTAAATGTTTGGAAACACTGCTTTCCAATGGTCACAGTTATCACTACAGTGCTGAATTGGCTTATGTTATATAAGCATTAGTCAAGGCTGTCAGCTGCCCTCCATTAAAAAAATGTATTTGGCTAGAATTGTATTATTTATTATTGTTATTACTTTTTAAAAGACGAGAATTCTCATCCATAGCACTGAAACAGTTACGTTTGCATACTTTACCAAATATGTACGAAAATGAATGACTGTGCCAGTATTTAGGCAGAGCGCATGAATGTCAGTCTACCAATCTAAGTCCCAAACTGTACAACTATAATCTGGTAAAAATAACATGAATTATACCTTTAAACTAATATATGCATAAATTGACATGATCTTTCAAAAACACAAATGTTGAGATGTTTCCTCTTTGCTTACGTTACCTGGATTACTGTTGATGTCTACTTTGGGTGACCGAGGCATTGGCCTGGGAAGAACACTCTCATCCAGAGCTTTGGATGCTGTGGAATGCTGGGCCTTTTTAATGCTTGAGCCCTCTGCCTCCCAGGACTGTTCCCCAAGAGTCAACTGCACTGTAAAGATCTGAAACAGCGACACCCAGAGGCAACACCACATAATAAATTATGATATCGTGAAATAGAAAGAAAAATAAAACTGACAGCAAAAAAAAAAAGTCCTGAATCTATTTAATTTACATTTTGTTGGACATAATGATAATGACAGTTTGAAGGTCTGTTTCAACAATTTTGTCCTCACCTTCGCATGTGCAGGGCCTCTCTCAGTGAGGAGTTTGTACTGCGGCTGGATCCGATTGAAACGGGCTAACTCATTCACCAAACACATTGGAGTTTTCTCTTTAGGGTTTGCCATGTTCTCCTCGAGCGAACCTGACAACAGTACGTGGAGAAAGACAACATTAAATACCAGATCGCAGGTAGAGTACTTTCATTTTGTGGTGGTAGTGATTAAATATGACCATAGGGTGATGAGTTCAACAAGATTTGTTAGGAGGGGGTTGGGGGAATGACCACTTTAGTAGTGAGCCATGTTGCCCCTAAACAGGGTCGCTATTGTACTAAGGCCCAACCATCATGGATTTTTTTTTTTTTTTTTTTTTTTTTAGTTGATGCACATTTTCGGAAAAAAAAAATGCAGCTTGTTGATTAAGCGAGTTAGCTGATTAGTTTAAAATATATATAAAGCATGAAATAATCCCCCCCCACCCCAATTACATTTAAATGGGCATTGTCAAATATACGCATTATTAGGGAAGGGTAGGGTTAGGGATCAGCCTAGCCTGCAAATAGCCAATGTTTGATCAACTGTAAAAATGTTAGTTTGTCCCCTAAATTTCTTTATAATCATTTTCCTTTAAAATACAAATGCAATTATTTATAGTTACAATCCAGAATGAAACAGAAACTATCTATTTAGCATTCATTTGTAATAAATTGACAAATGTGTAAAATAAAACTAATAACTCACAGAGTTGTAGTATTTAGTATTCAAGGAGCACAATTTAAATGACAAGCATAGCTATGAATTTGGAAAGTTAAATATGTCTTCCCAAGCAATTTGGGTAATCATGGATTTTTTTTAATTTTTTTTTACCTTTTAAAATAAGAAAACGATTAAATGGATTTGTCAAGTCGGGTTTATTTGTATAGCCCTGAATCATCGCAGTCTCCAAGGGCTTCACGGGTGATAGAGAAATCATACAGAACATCATGAATACACAACAGCATCCCCTGAACAAAGCTCCCAGAAGGGGAAGGAAAAACTCAAAAACCCCACCTGGGGAAATTAGAAAACTTTAGAAGGGACTGCAGGTGGGAGGAGCCCCCTTCCAGGCTTAACTGGTTGCATTTGACGCCAAGTGCTAAAAATCACACATTGTGCCACATTAGGCAGGATTAAAGACAAGACAACAGACTGTTGTGTTTCTTTTCTCAATATTTCCTTTTACATGGTTTCCTTTTACTGGTAACAAGGACTTAAGTCAATGTCAATTTGTTTTGCCTCAGGTAATGCTTGCTAGTATTAGCAGACTTCACAAGAATTTGATACCTTGGAAAAAAAAAAAAGGCAGGTATTAGTCCGATGCAGATACTTGATCTACTTATTTGCCTAGCCCTACCTGGTGGTGTGGCAGACACAGGAGCGTCCCCATATCCAGCTGCAGGAGCGGGGCAGGCGGGTGTGGGGGACGGACCTGTGCCATTGACAGAGGGTTGCAGACCCAGGGATCCTGGGCTGGGCATGGCCGCCAGAGGAGCTCCGGATGAGAGGCCAGGACCAGCCTGAGGTGCTGATGTCTGTACTTTAACTTGAGCCATGCTCTATTACTTAAAAATGAAAAAAATACAGCATCAGTAACGGTAGGTATACATTGCACATGCAATTAAGTTTTTAATTTTATGGTGGCACAATGGCATTAGAGTAATGTAAAGTTCATAAACTTTGGACATGTTTTATGTTCAAACATGTATTTAAAAACATCAGCTGAAATTAATTTACCAGGTTTTTAAGACTGTTATTGCGATATTTAATGATAGTTGACCCTGGAGGATATTATTTATTCTCATCCATTTCCTAGGAGGTCCAAACAAATTGACGCACCGCAAGATATAGTCATTGGCCATAGATAAATCTCTCTAGAACTGACAAGCATTGAAATCACTTAAGCAAAGTAAAGCTAGCTCCGATTGTAAACTGAGAGGTGCTCAGCATAGTACACATATAATACATTCTGATGCCCCAGTAGCCATTTCACACAGACAAAGAAGCTTTATTCGGAGGAGCGTTGCTCATGTTACGGCTACTAAGCTCCACTGGGAAAATGAAAGAATCCTGAATGCGTTAATAATAACATTGCCTTTTTTTCTCCACATTACAGATGCTTAATCCTGGTAAATCACCTTGCGTAAAATGAGTATCCAAGTTTTGAAGTAGGCACACTAATTTGGTTCAAAAAGTGGGAATATGGTGGCGATCTCAGGGAAAACAAATATCAAGAAAAAAAAAACACGTGTACCACGTGGCATCCTTAATTACAATTTTGCTTATAAATGTACATATGCTGACATAATTTGTAAAATGTAGGCAATTATTCAAAGAAATTTGACCAGGGATAACATACTATATGTTTAATGGGATTCAAATCGTCCCACAAGCTATTTCAGAAGCGCCAAAACCATTAAACACACACTTTCAGTCATATTTTCCACAAGAACTGCCAATATTTCACAAATTGTACCAGGTTAGGTAAATTAACACATTTATTAATCAGAACAAGAGGTCAGACATAAAAAAAAATAATAATAATAATCCAGTGTGTGGAGGAAGATCAATGTTCAGTTGCAAGGACATGCTTGAACAGCAGTGTCTCTTTTAAACCATTAATAGCATTCATGTACAGGTACGAGCACTTGTGTATAAAATATACGAAGCTATTTTCTGTGGCAAAAAGTTTAGATTCAATTCCGTAGCCATATTATGTTTTATGGAGAATTCATATTTTTGAGAGCCCATTTTCCACTTACTGTTGACTGAAAATGACATCACACACAATAATGTCTGGGTAACAACCAATCACGGCTCAGCTTGTGAATATCACATGACCAAACCCAGAAAACAGCAGAGCTGCGATTGGTCGTTAACTCAGCCTTAAACACAACTGATGTCATTTTAGTCGGCAGCCAGTGTTTTTTTAATGTGTGAATTGTACATGAAAAAATATTTTAATGATCAAATTTGTAATTCATTGGTAAAATTGCTAAATATGTTTAGCATCCCGTTCATTGTGTTAATGTTGATAAACCAAGTGACTTGTCAATGTATACAGTAAAACAGGTGTTAAATCAACACCAAGGAACACATTTCGAGTTCTTGCTAAACATTAATTTATTATTCTCACGGCGGCACAAAATTCTTCGTGTTTCCTTTCCGTTATGCACAATTAAAAAGTCAAAAGAAAACGTCCATGAGAACATTGTTTCTTGCCTCAGATATGAGGATGAATATAAAGTTGCAAGCTGTCTACGACCCTTGCAGCATACATGAAGGCACCGACTGTGTCCACTTTAGCAGGAAGCTAACGTTGACAAGCAGAGAACCCTTTCCTCTTCGTGACAGCTCCCCAAAAGAAAGGGAGGTGATGTGAGAGGATTCCAACGACTATAAAGTATGTGATGTGTAACGAGCTCCTAATGTGCAACATAATGTCTAAGTATCGTTGCTTCAGCTGGTTTCAAGCACATCACGGCAGGTCGGCCGAGCACCCCTCGTTAGCATCACCACAGCGCACCATCTACCACGAAAGTCTCGGCTCTTTCGGTGCATATCGGCAACGTAAGCAGGGTGACAGTTTCGTGGCAAATAAACCAGAGATAACATTTACCCAAAGTGACTAACGTTCAAATGCATTGTTTTACCTTTGTTCAGGGCCAGACCCCAGTTACACCTCCAACATTGGCAAACACTAAAGAGAACTAGAGGCAGTTGAAACATACCATTTAATAAGAGTGGGTGACAAAAAAGGAAAGACATTAAACCACTGGTAAATCCAATTATTCACATTTAAAAGTGTACGGAGATAGAGGGTTGTGTTACTTCATAAATTTTTAGTTTCAAATATCAAAAAGAAGTGCGCGGTTGAGGCAAAACTGGAAAGAATTGACACCCCTGCTGTGAATGAATGGTACAGTCCTAGCTTTTGGAATTAACAGCCTCTATTCCCACTAATTCTGGCCACAATTTACTTTAAAATCAGTTTAATAATGTAAATACAGATATTTTTCATGAAAACGTGAAAAAAACTCTAATGTATTGTTGAAGTACTGCTGTTTATAACTGAACACAACAAAAAAATATTTTTCGTAACCAAACCACTGAATGTGCATTTCGCATTTTAAAACCATATTGTTACTGTAGATATGAGCCTGTATTTATTACTTTATTTTATAACTATAAGCGTTAGATGCTTGCATTAAATGTTGCTAAGTCAGACGGTGTGTAAACGTTACCATAACAACGAGTCGCCGGCAAATCTTGGTGCAGTAGCTGATTAAACGTGGCTTTCGCCATGAAACTACTTTTATGGCAAAGTAACACGTAAAACCCCGTAATTTCAGAGATTGTGCACACCTGTTAAACAAACGTGAATTTTTGCTTTTATTATCATTATGAAAATGAACAGGCACCTATTACACAGAGCTTGAACATCCCATAACTTTTTTTTTTTCAAAAATAAATATGAAACCCTCATTAGCTTCGCTCAAATAACAATCAAATAAAATCTGCAACTAGGGAGTTCAAATCACATCGAAAATGAAAAACCAATGACCCATGTACCTATCTCCTCCACGTGCAAGTAAAAAAAAAAAAAAAATCTCATGTGAAGGCTTTTGTTAAAACCCCCACAAACATCCTTTTATGGCTGCTTCATTAACACAATAATTTCAGTACCATCGTGTTTCTGACAGCAAATGATAACATTTAAAAGATCCCGAAAGAAAACATACTGTTAAATAGATGTACTGTATATAAATTTGTAAATATATTTAACATAGCCTTGTGCTGATCTCCAAAGCAGAAGAGTACTATCTCATTTACATCACTCATGACAGAAAAAAACATAATCTGGGTGGTGAAAGCCAATGCAACACAACAATCCCAAAATGGAAAATTCAAGTATC
The DNA here is from genome assembly GCF_059441005.1 of Hippichthys cyanospilos. Taxonomy (NCBI): domain Eukaryota; kingdom Metazoa; phylum Chordata; class Actinopteri; order Syngnathiformes; family Syngnathidae; genus Hippichthys; species Hippichthys cyanospilos. The sequence goes on along the minus strand of NC_142387.1, from coordinate 6,036,535 downwards.
GCTTCCTGGTTTGAGTAATAGTGATGATTTTTTTTTTTATATATATATATAACCAAGACCCTCGGGTGAACTTTAACTATTCCTTATCAGTTGTGTGTGTGTGTATGTATGTATGTGTGTGTGTGTGTGTGTGTGTGTCTGGGGGGGGGGGGGGGGGGGGATATGTCACGTTTGATGACGTTCTCAAACAATGCATGCAAAACTACTTGAGATCCTTTTAGTCAAATTTGATGCTGACTGTGCATCCTAATTAGCATAACGTTATTGTCCAACTCTAGCCTAAAGTCCAGCTCTTCTAACATAATTTCCTCCAAATTAAAGCCTCATATACAATAGTTCCAGACATGTTAAATATAACAGTCTCTTTTGGTGAAAATATAATTAAACATCTGATAGGTATTTTATTGGGGGAAAAAAGTACCTGAGCCACAACACTGACCAGGCAGATTCACAAAGCCTTTTTGTCATTTACTCCTTTTTTCTCCTCTACTGCAGAAATGAAAATATATGACAATCACAAATATGGTCAGCGCTCCAAACCCACCCAAAAAAACAGTAAAAATAACTAGACAGTTTACAAGCATGAAAAAGCTTTAGAAGAAAAACATTCTTTAAATGAAAAAGAAACAAGGCCCTGCTCATTACTTAGGCTGGAGACACTGAGCTAAGCATGAGTTTAGCATTTGACCTAATGCCACACTTTTATATTGCCTCATGAAACCAGCAGGACCTGTCTCCAGGGGAACGATGACCATTGTGTGCTTGACGAACTAAAACCAGAGTGGCGTGCTTACAGTATTGGGAATGATGTACTGACAGTGCCTCTTAACTACATACTCTCACAGTGCATATAATTTATATATTAAAAAAAAAAAGATGGCGCATTGTCTTGGATTCATGATGGTCAGGTCCCTTCCAGCAATCCATTTGGATAACTCCTGTGTAGGCCCAAGCAAGCGTCCATCAGTTGGTTATTATTGCACAACACAAAGACCTTAAAGTCCACACGCAAAAATGTAACAATAATCATTAAAAAAAAAAAGGAAATACACAAAAATACACCTTCCATACTGCATTACTATCATTGCGCCCAAAAACATGATCCATCTTGAGTGCATCGACGGTTTGACGGTTTTCCATTCTTCATTACGGACTACATGTGTCAAACTGCCCAGTGGGTAAGGGGGAATGTAGTCAGGAACCTCCAGCGCGTTGGTGTCTGCCCATTGTTCCAGTCAAAGGTCAGAGTTCAGAGACTGAATGATTAAAAAGTGCTTTACGTAGGTCAGTAGGACTTCTTTTCTTCTGTGATTACAAACCTTTTGTACATTAGCAAGTATCATCTGCGAAGAAAATGACAATGATTGTGAAAGACATGTGATGCGTTTCAGTTCATCATCCTAAGCAAAGTACTCACCGTGATACCACCATTTTGTCTTCTTTGGATTTTTGTTACACGTTCTTACATAAAAGGAGTTGTCAGGTGGTCGTCTCTGCGGGACAAACAAAATATGGCTGTATACTACAGCTAGACTTTTACAGAGCCCGTCTGGTGCAGGGTATGGAAAAAAAAATACTTGCACTAATCGGTTTGCTTGGTTTACCGTGCGCACGGTTTACTGTAAACGCTGTATTGAAGGGAGGTATCCCGGGGTGATGACGTGTGAGCAGGGCGACGAGAGGGAGCATTTGGAGTGTAGAATAAGGGGTGTCAGCTGCTCCGCTCCCCAAGAAGTTCAAGTTGTGTTTCCCCCCCGTTTAATGAAAATTGTTTGGAACACCTTATGTTACGTTAACTAATACTTAAGAAAAGATGGCAGATTCTGACTTCGCGATCGATACATCCCAAAACGTCAAAACATTGTCTGAACACCAATGATGGCTCTATATCACTCAACGACAACGCGGATTTGCTGTATAGCGACAATGACAAAAACAACATTTGTAAAATATTTAAACCCTCATCTTTGTTGAATAGACATTAACCTCTATGCGCAGCAGGAGCTGTGTGCAGGAACCGGCTACAAATTGTAGGTTTTTAGTAATGAATAGGAATAAAACTTTCCCCAAATCAGGCAAAAGCTTATATATCTAAAAAAAGATGTAATAAGATCATGGGGAGCTCTTCGATGTGTTCAGTGACTTACTGTAGTAGTCACATACAAGTAATCCTACAATTAACCTGTCTATTCACCTGTTGCTATTTATATAACAAAGCAAGTAATGTTAAAGCGTATATTTCATACTTAATTCTTTCAGTTAAAATATTGTGACTTGTTTTGATTGGTCTGCCAGAATGCACTAATGGCATCATACACCATTTTTCCATTTCTGAGATGCAGTGATGGATCAATATTCTAGTTAGCTGGATTCTATTTCAAACAAATGTGGCGATTGTGTTGTGCTTTGCTTCAGAATGTTCCCAATCCCAACAACTTTGAAAAAAAATGTTTTAGTTGTTTATTTTAAACACTTTATATTAACACTTAAATATTTTAATGCAGTGAGTTTTAGCACTTGTTCTGCCCTTTCTGTTACGATTTTATTTTTTGAACAGTGTGTTTAGTTAGTTATAATGCCAGAATAATTGTTGGGAATTTCTGTTTCTTCTACCCCTTGATGATTGATCAAAATTATATTTAACTTTTACTCCTTCTCCAAATTTTCCTTACCTTTTCTTTGCAGCTGGACAACATGCTAATAATGCTAAGACAAACGGATTGCACTGAGAGGGCTGGCGACCAGTCTTCCGTCAGGATGGATAGACAGATGTGACCGTTGCTATAAACGTGAGGGTGGACAGGTACATTGTCCCCTGTGAACATTACCTGCAACAGTAACACCAAATGACAAATCAGTCACTTCATGTCAAGAATTTCAAAGTTGTACCACATAAAGATCTAATTTGGTGGAAGCATTTGAGTCTGAAATTTCGATTAAAGTGGTTTCGCAGTGCCTACCTGAGGTGAATCAAAAGGATATCGACTACTAAATTTGAAGAGCAGCTGAAATTTTTCTCCTTCGTACAGTGTGCCGGGGGCCCCCTCCATGTCAACAATCCACCTGAAGAAAACCATGTTGTTACATAAAGTACATTATTTCCTGAAAAACAATTTTTACAAAATTTCCTGGGTATCATGAGATGACTGAATGTCTTTCAAATAGTCCAGCATAAAACACAAATACAAATTTCATTTTAAAAGTATAAAAGATCTGAGGATAAGTAAAAGGGGTCATTGATAGTCTCATCATAATCGCTGGCCTAATTTCTTCCAGTAAGTGAAGCTCATGAAACAGCAAGAACTTGTGGCTGTTTTGGTTGAGAGCCTTGGGCCTCTTTCTGTTTGTTCCTGGTGTGCACAACCATTCAGGCCATACGACAATGAGGTCAGTGCTTTACAGAGTGGGCTAATGTTTACACTTCAGTATTTGAAAATAGCTCCAGGAAGTAGAGCGGTATCATGTAGCTCAGCCACAAACCGCTGGTCACCTCCGAAAGTTCCCCATTGAGATCAATAATTTGTTCCAGAGCACAAACTGTCACCAGCACAAGATCTTATTGACTGTGCAGGCAACGTTTCAAGCAACATTTTAGCAATCACACAAGTCAAAATCAACAAAAATGGATCAGCTACATTTACTCTTTAAATACTGTTTTAATGATGACTCGGGAATGGTTATATGATGGCACAACTTTATGTAGATACAATACAAATTTTAATGCAAATTGAAACATTTTAACATCAGGTCTCATGTCATGAGCATGATGAACATTTCAACAATCAAACTTTAAGACATATGACCTATAAAGATGCCGGTCAACACCAGATGTATGCACTAAATGTACAATTTAGAAGATTACCATTACCAAACATTTTTGGCTGCAATGTGCTTATTTCTGTGGCCCTGAGGCAAACTGGTTAACACGTCCACCTCACAGGTCATAAGTTCGCATCCTGCTTCGGACTTCCCAAGTGTGTGGATTTTCTCGTTTCCTCTCGGTCATTCTAAAAGCACGCATAGTAGTTTTATGGAGCACTTTAAATTGTCCTTAGGTGTGATTGTAGGTGGATGCCCTGCAATTGGCTGGCAACCAGTATTGAGCAAATTGACTGGAACAAAGAGCTGCATGATTATGGCTAAAATAGTAATCACAATTATTTTGGTCAATATTGAAATCACAATTATTCATCATATTTGGTCAAACATTTCTATTCATTGCCCCCCCCCCCCACCCTTTTTTAAACAAGCAATATATAAACAATGCTTCAAGGCTTGATACTTACGAATAAAAAATATTTAAATGGCAAAACACAGGTCAACACAGCTACTTTACTTGCTGAGTGTAAACCAATGAAAAAAAAATGAAGCCTACATAGAACCAAGCACATTATTTACTTTTAAGCAAATTTTAATCATTTAGCAGTCAAAATGTCATTTTTGGTCATTTCAAACTGAGTTTATTCCAATTTTTTGCCAATTTTTCAAAATGAGTCTCCGTTGTGTTTGGGTCTCTAATGTGCTTGGTTCTAAGTAGGCTAAGGGTTAATTTTTTTCATTGTTTATTTAGTTTTTTAGTTTTAGTTTATTATTATTTGTAAGTATCAAGCCTTGTTTATTCCCTGCTTGTTCAAAAAAAGGGCAATAAACAGGCATGTTTGACCCAATATTAGTATAATATATATTTTCAATATTAACCAAAATAATCTTGATTACACACACACATATATATATTTGAAAAATAAAAAAAATCCGTGCGGCACAGTGAAGAGTGGTTAGCCTCACACAGTTCATTGTCCCAAGTTCAATTTCAGCTAGCTCCGGCCTCCCTGTGTGGAGTTTGCATGTTCCCCCCATGGTGCGTGAATGGGTAATTGTCACTGTGAGCCCTGCAATTGGCTGGCAACCAGTTCAGGGTGTGTCCCGCCTACTGCCTGTAGACAGCTGTGATAGGCACCAGCAAGCCAGCATCCCTGGTGAGGATAAGAGGCTATAGAAAAATTATGGCTGGAGCTGTTCATTTCAAATGGCAAAAAGTGTTGTCTGTTGTCTTTTCTGTGGAAATCGGGTCAAAATGCCTCTGAGAATTAAAGGTTGCTGATCCCTGCGTCACAGGAGGTACATAATTGACTAAAAAGTGAGACCCACTGGCCTAAGTGCTCCACTATACATTACAGTATTTTAAGAATGTTCGTATTACCTCGCAAATGTGTGTGGCTGTTCAGTGAACCATATAAGACAAAGACCAGGTCCAGCTGAGCATATATTTGAAAGAGGAGTTTTTCTGTTGACTCAATGTGTTACATTTTGAAATTCAACCCATCTGGCTCTATCATACTCTTAGCAGCAACCAGTGTGCTCTATACTGTAAACGGACAAAAAAAAACGGACACCTTATCTCATTCACACACACAAACTCAGAGTAAGCATTCTTCCATGTTTGATTCAAGAAAGGAATTGTTTTGACCTTCAGAACCAAAAAAAAATAGGACTCCCAGATGTCCTACTTAATGCAAACAAAAATTCAGTCAGTCAACCCACAGCTCCTCGGAGGTGCTAATTGTAAAGGTTAAAATTAAATGGCACACCCATCCAAACGATCTCAACTTTAGGATGTGCATTGAATGCAGAAGCCAGCTGAACTGGTTGGAATACTTGTCAGGCAAGCAAAACACAAAACACTATTTTAGTCTGAATGTGAAATAAGTTAAAGCCTTTCCTTGTATACTAGAAACGCACCCTTTAAAGCAGGAACAATGACATTACTGTGTCATAACGCTATAAGAAATGTAAAACTACTCAACATTTTACAATGCTATTGGAATGACAAAAAAATCCGGACAAAAAGGTGAGCCAAATAGCACTTGTTGCTTGATGTTCCAGCCCAACACTTTCACTTTGAATGTTCAATACTTGAAAAGGAATAATACTGCATTAAAGAGAGCACAACACTGCAATTTGATGAAATAACACCCAACCTCTGCTAGCTGAGATGAGACCATTTATATAATTTGCTTCAAATGACGCAATTCACGGTTATGGAAACTTGAGCGCAAAAAGTACAATGATACTCACTGAGTTATGGTGTTCTGTACACTTTTTTCATTCAGCGTCATTCCTGGGGGTGGATCATTTTGCAGGGCTAATAATTCCTTTTGTAGCCGTTTCTGTAAAAACAAAAGAAGAAATAGTTACAAAACAAAACAAGTGAATGGCTAGGCTAGGCTAAGTCACTCATCTTTGACCAAAATCTTGCTTAAGGCAAATTCTTATTATGAATGTCTGATGAATTGAGACTATTTTGATAGCTCACACTTGTGTAAGATCTGATAGGTTTTTACTACCCTATGGTACTTTAACGCTATTGTGTATGTTTACATTAAGACATGGACAAGTTGATGATCACACACATACAAGCATTGCCATCGGATGTATCCTGGTGTTTATTCGGTTGTTCCCGTTAATGGACCCCTCGTGTGTAGCTTTCCTATGGAAGCGATTGCACCTGTCCAGCTCAAAAGAAAACTAGACCAGGTCAACCTGCGCACCGTCTGACAAGCTAACTCAGCCGAACACTAAACGTTCGGCCGTCGCTAAATAGAACGAGCCCTAAATCTTGACTTGTTACATCATATTAGCTGTGGTATCAGAGAGTTGGTCGGAAAGGTACATAGTAGGGCATGAATATTTTCACCCTAGCTAAATGATTTCTTCGCTAGCCTTCACTTGGTGTTGTTGATGATGTGCTAACGTTAGTAGTGCTAGCAAAAACCAAGCGTCGGACTTGTAGTTTAACTCGAAAGATGTCACCGCGTTTACACTGACGTCATCGGCACTTCGAATAAAAGCCGTGTGGTGTTCATGACAAGGTGAAGGAAAGGCCCGAATGGTGTGGACTAAAGCAGCTACACGATAAACTTGGGTCCGCTGTCATTTGTGATCTTACCTGCATCGACGCCATGATGGAACCCCCACCCGCCCCCACGCACAAGCGAGCTCACAGTGCTGGGACGATTACGTCACGGGACACGTGACAACACGTTGCTTTGACAGGAGACAACTTAGCAACGTAAATTATCACAACATTCTTAAAACAAAATTACTCTTTAATCGAAATAAATTATCTTATTAATAACCAAATTTATTTAAAACAAAGCATAAGTGGGAACGAATGGAAAGGATGAGCCCAAAATTGCCTCACAAATGATTACGCCTATTTAAATATCGAGTATTTGTGCTCAATATGCAATTTAAAGAGTAAAAAAAAAAAAAACAAAAAAAAACTGACTAATTCAAAATCTAATACTAACTAAATAAAAACTAATATAAGTAATTCCTGTTGGCATTCATCACATCAGCAATAAAAAGTTGTTTTGTCTTTGATGAATTTAATTCTTGATTTTTCAAGGTTTTGCCAATTGTTGATCAAAAATGACATCACATGCTCGGCCTTCAGGTAACGACCAATCGCAGCTAATCATTTTTTTTTTTAAAACGTTGGATAAATATTTACAAGCTGAGCCACGATTGGTTGATAACAAAGCCCTAAGCACATGTGATGTCACAACAATAGCAAAATGAATGTTAGGTATTATACATGAGAAATAATGTCGAGAAAACTCTTAACAAAATTTACTGCTTAAAACTATTTTTTAAGAAAACATGCAGCTAGGTTAGAAACTAGGATCACAACTCACAAATGCCCTTCCGAACAAATTCGCCTGCCAATTACACAACAAAAAATATTGTTAATGCTCCCTGGTTCAGATTTCAAGCACAGTAAGTAACCAAGTATTTCTACTCTATTACTTCCATCAGTTATTTGGGGGGGGGGGGTTTAACAATGCAAACACTGCACTGTCATTAGAAAATATGTGTTTGTAGTTTGACTATTTTACTTGTTGATGGTGTTTGTATCATTTATGTGTATGAAAAAAAAAAAAAAGACTCCATCAAGACAAACTCTCATTTCCACACGAAGCAACATACACTTGTTCAGGTCACTTTCATATTTCAGTCACATTGTTCTGCATGAATGGCTCACATTTAATCTGATTATCAGTATATATTAAATGAAATTTCACACATTTGATTTTATGCTTTCAATGTCAAAATTTAGTTGTCACTTATGTCGCACATTTTACTGTCAAACTAGTCCGGGGGGAAAAAAAAAAAAAAAAAAACTTGACACTGTTCAAGCAGCTCTTTACTAAGACAGGAGATGGGGAAGATGGCGGGTAGAACAGACACGTTTGTCACATTCTTGGAATAAACGCATCCTGCTGTATTCATACATTATAATAAAATGAAATCCTTTAATACTCAACAATGATTGATATTCCGATGCAAAAATCATATTTTTTTTCCCATGGTTTTATCGCAAAAAACTTAAATAGTCAAAACTAAAAGTGTTATATGGCACTGCATCAACACAGTAACTTTAGCAATCCAAAAAGTTAGCTGCCATGAGCAGTTCCAGTGCAATTTCGGGAGCGATGGGGAATTCAGGGATTTCCGTAGAGCTGTTGGTGTAGCGGACCTTGTAAGTGAAGTACATGCAGACCTTGGACAGGACATGAGAGGGAATCTCCCTGAAGTTTACTTCGTTGGTTTCATTCTCTGCAAACTGACCTGCATGAAGCATAGAAATTATTAGGTGGTTGCCAAAGGATTGAGAGGCAAAAACACCACGGAGGAAAAAACTAATGTTTTGTTTTGCATTGAAGGGAATGAATTAAAAAATGTCATAGATGAGCAAGAGCTGAGGCCTATTTGCCAGCCAATCACTTTTAGCCGAGGGATGGCACACTCCTACGATAAATAAGTGGTTGGACCCTTTAGGAGTTTGACATGATGCTCCAAGTTTCTTCTGTGTCAATGCTTTCCTTTGATGTAACATGCCTTTGATATAAAGATCCAAGTCTTGGACAAAATACTGCAGAAGGGTTTTTATAATGGGTCAGTTCATGTCAATTTACACAAATCCTAAATAATTCCCACAAACACTTCTTCAATATATCAAATTTACATTCTATATTAGTGTTTTGAAGCAAGAATCAAGTCAGTTGCGTGCCACCCTTACTTTTGGGAACCAGAAATTGCACACTGAATTTCAGACCATATTTGGAGGCCCTCATTTTTCACTTTAAGGAAGGTACAGAAGGATGGCTAAGTGGTGGAGGGCTTAGTTAGCACGTCCGCCTCATAGTTCAGGAACCAGAGTTCAAATGCACCTCGCTTCAGCCTTTATGTGTAGAGTTTGCATGTTCTCTTCAGCTCCCTTTGGCTTCATCCCACATCCCAAAATCGTGCATGGCAGGCGAATTCAACGCTCTAAATTGGCCTTAGGTGTGACTGGGTGCTTGGTTGTCTCTGACTTTGTCTGTCCCTGCAATTTGGTGGCGACCAGTTAAGGGTGTCCCCCGCCTCCTGCCCATAGACAGCTGGGATAGGCATCAGCAAGCCTGCGACCCTAATGAGGATAAGCGGCTACAGAAAATGGATGGGTGGATGGAAGGCATAGACCTGTAAACAGCTGTATCAATGTTTACTGACCCTGTTAATCAGAATCTGCCATCCAAATTATCGTAGGTGTACAATTGATGGGAATGAATTTTTGACCCCATCAATAGTCACCTTTCATTAACATTCTGAGCCGATAAAAACTGATGATCAATCTCCATTTTGAACCAAACCCTTGCAAATGTTACAATTTTTTTTATTTTCTGAGAAAAAAAAATCCATAGTCTGGAAAGTAGGTTAACTCTTTCAGTGGCAAGCATTATCTGAAAAGGCAACCCCCAGAGTGCCAGCCGATTTCCAGCATTTTGATGCATCTTTCAAGGGCAACAGAATTTTGTATTTTATGACTATGTAGACATTGGTGGTACCATATGAAAGATCGGATCCCATTTTTTACCCAGAAAGAGAAAGTAAGATTCAACCTTATTTTGTTCTGTAATAATGACTGTTCCTCGCACATATACACTTTGACACAAATATTTTTTGGTAGTATCTGAAACATCCCAACAGTCCTTTTCCTTCAATAAAACATGAACAAAAACAGTAAAATGTGTTTTTGACGGCAAAATAATAGTGCTTATGTAAATAACTACATTACAACAGTGCTTGATTGTCACATAATTAAGAAGAGCATTGGCCTTGAGTGTCATCTTTACATTAATTAACATTAAAAAGTAAAACAATACTAATTAAGCCTTTGTGCACAATACCGACAGAACAATTTATTTGCTAAGCCTTGCGTTCATTGACAGACTGGGATAAAAGTTGACAGAGAAGACAAAACTTTATTGTTGTGGTTTTGGATCACACCCACACTCCACCCATTCTATGAAAAGCCTGAGTGCACCATTAATGAATGTGACAAAGTACTTACCAAATATGATGATAAATCCCTTCAAACACCACCCTCCCAACACAAAACATTTCTGAGATATGGATGCCCAAAATGTATTGGACCATACAAAAATATCCACTTTTGAAGACTAGTCATTTTGGGTGCAGTTTTTGTTAAGATAGCGTCAGAAAACCTGGATAAAGCATTTCACAAGTAAAAGATGAGGGACTCGAAATATGGCCAACATTTCATGTGCAATTCCTGGATCCGAAAAATGGGTGTGGCACACAAACTATGAAGGGCCTTAACTACAAACAAATTAAACCGGGGAGGTACTAAATTCTGATTCTTTCTATTGACATAAGGTACTAATAGAATAGAAATTTGACTAATCGAAAAGGTGTCTGTGCAGAGGGTGTGTGAAATGACATAGAATGACCCTATTAAGGTATACATCGTCTGAATGCTCACCTGGACCACTCAGCATTGCCTTTATAGTGCCCGATGTTAATGCATGTTCTCTCTTCACAATGAACTCGTGGCCATCCGAAGATATCAATTTCACATACATGGCCTCTGGCCCTTCACAACCGCCATAGGTCCTTTCTTCACCATCTACGAGACACGGACACAGATTCTGATAACTGTAAACCAAATGTTAATGCTCATGTTGTATGTACCTCAGTGTGCTCTTTAACAGTTCAAACAATTTCTGAATATATAAAAATAAAACATGGTAACTCACCCATACCGCTGCAGGGGTCTGTTCCTACAAAGGCAATAAAAACCACAAGAAACACGTATTAAAACTTGTATATGAATGTGCATTTTCAGTGAATGTTGAAATAAAATAGTACAAACGGGGTGGTGTTCCGAGAAGCTGATTCCATTACGGGCCTTTAACAATGAATATTTGACAATCGTCGCTTTAATCGGATATTAGTGAGCTAATAAAACGACGTTTAAAGTGTGTCCCGTTTGGACGATTCACTCGATGGACAACTGCATTTCTATCGACTAAAATAACAAACGAGTTCGCCGCAGTTGGTGTTAGCTGGCTCATGCTAATCGGCTATCGCGCTAGTGCCGTGACTTTGGCGTTTTTTTTCAACCACATATGTTCATATTAAGGCATTTCAAACTCAAACGACCAAAATAACACAAAAAAACACCAAACGTGAATTAACTAAGGAACATAAAGATGCCTTACCACTTGTCGTTAGACTGTGGAGTGATTTATTTAACCAACAGCCGGGATGTTGACAACCGGAAACAGTTTCCCAAAGCCCGCTAGCTAAAGGTTTCCGTAGCACTTTGTGACAATATAATGTGTTCCTAGTATGCATTTTTTTTCTTATACAGTACCGTGCTGTATTTTGGTTCACCATAATGGAGATTTTGTTGCGATTCCGCGTTTCATACTATTTGAACACGTGTAAATAAAAACACAACAAACAAAACTACAACGGTTACTGCTAAACGCAAATAAATAAATAAATAAATAAACACGGCAACATGCAGTAATTTTATCAAATTAATTGATTTGTGTTCTTTCTTGTGAGAAAACAGCCATGATTATTTTTTTATTGACATATTTTTTAACAGTTCACAATAAACATACATTGTCAATACAATATAGAATAACTCAACAAAACAAAACAATGACACAAATATGTACAAACAATCAGACATTCCAGATTATCATACCATCCATACAATGAAACAATATAATTGACAGACTTCACTCAAATTAGAATGAATGTCCAGAATCATTTTCCCTTTCGTGTTATTTACAAACTTAGGAGACTCAAAATAAACTATCAGTTTTGAATATTTTAAAACACTGAGTGAGAAAAATGGCTTTGGGATGTGAAATTTCCCAAACAAAATAAAACGCCCAAAAATATTGTACAGCCATGATTAGTCTGAACAGAAACCTTTAAAATAGTAACTTTGATGATACGCGTAAACTTTGAATGCCTCCGCTTGTAATCATCAGCAGGGCTACCAAATTCATATATCCTTTCCCCCTAATTATAAATAGCAAACCTAGTATATATACTCCTGTGGTTGAGGCACATAGTGCTAATTAAAATACGTATACTGTTTTTAAAAACACCGGTTGATATAGATGTGCACTTTTTGTCCTGTGGAGGTCGCGCGTGTTGCAGAATCGTCTGCCGTTAACGCTTTCCCCAGGCTGTGATCGGAGAGAACAGGTGCTCATTGAATGTGACAGTGACATTTTGCAGGCCTATAAATCTACATTCAAGCGAGAATGTGTGAATTAAGAAGCATGTGCACTGTCTTATGTTTCTTTTTCTCTTTACTCTAAAGAGGAATCAAATATTTATGTAACTGATGCCAAACTTCAAGCTGTGACGTGGGACCACCCTTATGCTTGGCAGTGCAAAGCTACACATTTTTGGTGTTTGGTGCTCATGAGCTCATAGATCAGACAGTTGAGAAGTGGGCTGATAGTCACGGTCAGGTTCAGAATTTGACATTGATTGGTGTCGCTTGTGTGCCCAGAAAGTGATGACTGGTGAAATGTGAGGCAGCCTTCAGCTATAACACTTAAGATAGTCCATAGAGTAGGCATGCAGTGTCTTTGTGGAGTAAAAATAAAGCAATGAAACACACAGAGCCTGCAGAAGTGACGCCGTTGACCTGGTATTTGTTTTATAGTAAGGCCTGGCTTTCACAGGTCTTCCAGAAAGTTCTACTGGACACACACGCACACACACGCACACACACACACACACACACACACACACACACACACTGAAAGTAATCAGTGACTCTCCCTGTTATACTATTAGTGCCCCTGACCGGAGAAGGCGGGTGGCGGCAACCGCTTTCATGTCTCTCTGATATGATCCTGCCCCACTGCAGCTGCTTGATGCTCTATTTTAGGAAGGCTTCCTTGACACACACACACGCACACACACACGCACACACACACAATCATACATGCTTCTGCAAGCAGAATACAAAATTTCTCTTCTCTTGAGAAATTGTCTCCTCTATCCCTTTGACATCATGAAAACATTTTCTCTTGAGTACTCCAGAATCTCAGAATTGTGCTTGGTTTGCTTCATACAGCGATACCTCACTATCTTGCGGTTCATTGTTTGCACCCCACTAGTGTGGATCTTGAATCAAATTTTTTTTTGATGGGCTTTAACAGTATACAAGCAAATGTTAATTCACAGTTGCTCACTTTCAGACAAACTTGAAGACAGATGTACTGTATATAAAGTACCAAATGCATCTTTATCGTACATATGTATTAAGTGTGCTGTATTTATTTTTATTGATATACTATTTATTACACCAAAAGAAAATGAGTTAAATGCTAGCGTATGCTATATTCTCTGCTCAAATATGAATGTCACAATACATTTTTTTTTTTTTTTTTTTACAGGTCTTCGCGCATTGTAAATCAGGTCACATTGTTATTGGTGATCTAGGAAAGAATGGGGTGAGCAATGTCTGAGGGCATTTCTTCAGTCACAAGAGGCAATGGCCTGTCACAATGAATTGCTCCATCACTTTCTTAGCCTGCAGCCATTTTAGAGTGGCCTGTTCGCAAATGTTCACAGGGAAACTGCTGGCAGGCAATGTCTGTTTTTCTATCTATCTATCTATCTATCTATCTATCTATCTATCTATCTATCTGTCTGTCTGTCTGTCTGTCTGTCTGTCTGTCTGTCTGTCTGTCTGTCTGTCTGTCTGTCTGTCTGTCTGTCTGTCTATCATCCATCCATCCATCCATCCATCCATCCATCCATCCATCCATCCATCCATCCATCCATCCATCCAACTTACCTAGCTACCTACCTTCCTACCACCGATAGCTTACTCAATATTTCATCAGCCATGACATAAACAGATGTGCTAACCGCTTAGCATCAATAGCATGAGGCCAACTCAAAGTTTACAGTGTAATTTCCTACAAGGAATCCTTTTACAACAGTGTTGTGGTAAAATCAAAAATCAATTTTGTGTGTTTTTAAAATGAATTTAGACTACCCTCAGATCAAGTGTAGAAACAAGATGCCTTAGGTGGGCTTAGGGTTTTATAACTGAGCTTTGCCTATGTAAATTTAACAGCTAAGCTAAGCTAAGATAGCTATGCAAGGCACGGAAAGCGGATCTAGTTCATACTGATGGCTTAGCACACGTTTGGAAAAGGAAAAAAATGGACTGAGGAGACTCAGTCCAGTTTTAGAAGCAAGTTTCTTGGCGGGTAGTCTTCTTTGAGGAGAGGCTTTTGAGTTGCACAAATGCAAATATCTCTGCAGCAATCGACAAATTAGGCATGCGTGAAAGACATATAATAGCAGAGTTTGCTCAAAAGAACCGAGATTGCTTTAATGAGAAAAAACATAACAGTTGTTTTGCTGTCATTATAGCATGTTATGATCTTATGGAAAAATAATGTTTTAGTTTTCATATAAATGAAATACTGTGACTAATTTCTGCCTGCAATGTCTATGTTTAATTTATAAAATGGGTAAATTAGCTTCATTACTTTTCGTGTGCCTACATTTCCTGCTACAATAGAAAGTTCAAGACACAATCTCTTCAAAATCTAAGTACACAATTAATAATGGCGAGAAATGCTGCTTATCTTGGTACAAATAAATGATTGCCCTCCATGACATTAGCTGTCACTGGAATGTGTTAAATGACCTCCTTGATGACACTAAAAACCTACAGGGTTTCAGTTTATATTTGTGCACTGAGTGCACTTAAATCTTGGCGGGCACCCTGCACCTATGAGAATAGTAACAGAGATATTGAATACCATTACTGACAAGTTGGGAATCACATTTGTATTTTACGCTCTTGAGATGAACCATCTTAGTTATCTTGTCATGCAGCTTTTATGATGCAACAACTTATGATGCTAATGCCTTGACAGCAGGTAGTTGAGGTACTGAAAATAAAAGCCGGTAATCACATGCAGGTGAAAGATGCAGATGCAACAAAACACAAATCCTAGGCTATAATCAACAATGGAAAACAGTGAAAATTTGAGGCACCTGCCTGTTCTCACACCACTAATGCGACAACTTGGCAAAGACACTTTGATTTCAGGCTTTACCTTTTTCCCTTGAGACCTCATTATGAGAAGGTCACGAGGCGGTCTTTCAATGCTTGGAGGGTACACACATATTATATTATCAACACAAGACAGACCCACAAGTGAATACTGGAATGAAATCTAAAACATTTTAAACAGTTAGAAGACCTTCATAGGCCAGGGAACCACATTTGGTAACAGAAGAAAATTGATGCCTCACACCTTACTGTAAGACAGTAGAAACTTGTAACCAGCCAATCAGAAAATGTGAAAAAAGTATATTGATATGTACCTATATATATATATATATATATATATATATATATATATATATATATATATATATATATAGTGCTGTCAGGAGATTTATAAATAGAACATATTTAATTAATTGCATAACTACTAAGTAATCTGATAATCTCACCTAAAAAATATTTTGAAAAAAAAAAACGTACCAGTTTTTTTTAAATTTAGAAATATTGTGTTACTCTCATAATACTGTCTTACTCTCATAGAACAAAATATCCAACAACAAAAAAAATCCCCCTTTTTCCTCCCCAAAATTCTGTCATTTATTTTCTTTAACAGTTTAAGTTATAACTATTTACTTTCTGCTGTAGTTGAGTGCCCCAAGTGCTTACTGCAATATTTAGTTTCAACCATTAGGAGGAATGGTGCTGTTTTCTTGTGTCAATGACCAAATCCATCCATTCATTTTTCACCACTCATCCTGGGTCAGGTCACAGGGGCAGCAGTTTCTGCAGGGAAGCCCAGACTTTCCGCTCCCCAGCCACTTCGTCCAGATCCTGTGGGTAGATCCCTACGCGTTCCCAGGCCAGCTGAGTGACACGTCCTTTTGTTGTGGGCTGTCCCCGAGGGCCTCCTACCAATGGGACATACAGGGAGGCATCCAGGAGGTATCCTAACCAGGTGCCCGAGCCACCTCAACTAGCTCCTCTCAACACAAGGGAGCAGCGCCTCAACACTGACCCTCAACTGGACCCTCTCAATACTTCGGCTGTGCCTGGAAATTTTGTCCATGAAGGTAATGAACAGAATCGGGGACAAAGGGCAGCTTTGGCGGAGTCCGACCTTCACTGGAAATGAATCTGACTTACTTTTGGCAGTGCAGACCACACTCTAATATCGGTGGTACAGGGACCAAACAGCCCATATCAGGGTGTTTTGCATTGATGTGGAAGAGAGATCACAGGGTGTGATTGACCTTTGTTTTCCATCAACTCAAGCACAAGAAGCCAGAGCCATAAAAATGGATTTAATCAGCATCCTTAAACCAGAAAGGTAGGGTAAAATTAGATTAAAAATAACACTTTAACTATTGTGTTGATCTGATATTCCTAATATATATATATATATATATATATATATATATATATATATATATATATATATATATATATATATATATATATATAAAAAACATAAGTTAAAACATCAGACGAGAAAAACATTTAACAAGGCATAACATTTTTATTGTTATACACATAAATTTATCTCCATAGACTTTGCACAAATGAGCCTTGAGGTCTCAAAAGTCTCCAACATTTTCCAAAAATACTCATAAGGAAACATCTATCCACCTTTCACGTCCTCAAATGATACATACAGTTAGAAATGTTTTTATTTCCATCTCACTGCCAAACATTAGAATATGTTCTTTACATTACCAATTACAAACAAGTTATAGCCACTGTCAAAATACAGGTGTGCAAATTGTTAGAAAAATACCCATACTCATACCAGATTCTGTATTGTGCTCTGTAAAAATCCTTAGAAATAGTAGAGATTGTCTAAATATAAATGTCTCCAAGATGCAATATTGCATTTATAAAAAAAAAGAAAAAAAAGTTTCAAAAACAGACTGTTCAATTGACTCCCCTAAATTCCATGTGTTTCTGAAGGCAAAAGAGCCAGGCAAAAGAAAAAGTGAATATATAATAAAATGTGATGATGTTTGATGAGATGCTGGCTGATTCACCCTGCTTCTAATGTTTTTTTTTAAATTAAGTAAATATTAATACAACGTATTAGATTACTATTACATAGTTGTGCAGTCAGCTTGCATTTTCTGTGTGTTAAGTTTTTTTTTTTTTTTTTTTTTTTTTTTAGATGTAATACATTGTATGGAGTAACTAGTAGATTAGGAATTTACTTTTGGTTTGAAACAATGTGCACTAAATATTATAACATCCTTTTTATAGATGACGAGATTGATTAATTAGTCATTCAGACTTGTTGTCCAGAGTTAATTTTTAACATGTACATGGTGGACTTGAGCTTTGTACTTATTGACTGTTATTAGTACTTGGGTGTGACAGCCACTTAAAATTCAGTATTGACTTTGCTGCCTCAAGAAAGACATGCATGTGCAATTTTCAGAAAGGTCATATCATGTAAAATTGACTTCCTAACAGTTGAGTCTCTGCACTGCTTGTCCACGCATCAAGTGTGCAATCAAACTTAAATATCACCTTTTGAAAATATGGCTGAGCAAATTATGATTTCACAGGTAACTACTTTACACAACACCTATCCTTAATTCACCATTGTCAAGTGACGCCAGAATCCATCAGCCAGACTTCACGGAAGCACTAATATGTCAAAGCCAAAAGGTAAGCAGAGCTGCAGCGCCAACACAGATAAGCCAATGATGACTGGAGTGGGTTGGTATGTTTAAATTAAGCAGTCCAAAAGTGGTGAAGTGGACATTTTATCTCTGACGGGAGGAGCAAAGTCTATCATCACTAATAATCACTAGGAGGTTGTAAAAGTCACTAAATTAGCAACATAGAGTAACTGCTTATTTTGTTATATGTTCCACACTCAGTTGTCATGGTGACATGGTGACGTAAAAGGTGAGGCAGATCAGCCCCTCAAAACAGTAATTTAAATGAGTATTTGAAAACTGAATGTTAAGTGTTCAGTATTTCTTCATCTTTTTGTGTATTGCAAGAATTTTTGAACAAGGGAACTGTTTTGAATTGTCATAAAATGCATAATAATGATGTTTTCTTGAAAAAAAAAATCAATTCATTAATTTCACCCAAAGTTGATGAAGAGAAATTAATAAACGTCTCATCTGTAATGATTACCATTGTTAATAAACACAAACATTACATTTTTAGTCATTATAGTAAATCATGTAAATAACCATTTTCCTTTTTTTTTTTAAATCAAAGAAAGTCATGCCTTAGCTGCAACGGAGATGACAGACGGTTTCTGTGAGGAGAGTCTTCACTCATTAAAGAGAAGATGACAACAGTCACGAGTATCCTGCACAATATTAAGACAAGGATGGAACCTCTCAACGTCCTCATCTTTGAATAAGGTAAACAGTAGTACTGTTAAAGACTTTTAAAGGCATCGTTCTTTTTTCCCGCCCGCGTCAACCTGAATAATTCCAACTTTCCCTCATCCACAATTGTGCTTCTTTCACTGTTGCGGTAGCCATTGCTAGAGTAAAACAATGGTGGACAGTGCAGAGAACACAGATGAAACTCAAGCCAAGTGGTGTTTTGTAGCCATGTGTTATAATACATATTCAAACATTTGATTTGGCTTTTAATAAATAACAATAAGACCTTTGTTTATGCTACTTTTGACAGCCAGCGTCAATAAACTTATCTTTACTAGCTGTCAGTCAACAACAAGTATAGGCAACCTTTTCCTATATGTGGACATTTCAGTTCTCTGATGGCCAAACAAAATTAATGAAGGAACATGATAGGATATGATTTTCCTTTTTTAAATCACAACAGGTACGCACAAATTTTCTTTTTCTTTTTAAGATTGGACTTCCGGGCCTAATCAAATGCTATTTCAGATTATGTAGCAACCCATGCATGAGATGTAGGTTCCTGACCCATATGATTAATTATACTTTAAGAATAATGATATAATTTATTATTTGGCAAAATATACTCAAAGCTCTTTTGGAAAAAAAAAATTCATATTGCACTTGCATTTACAATAAAATACAATTCAATCGGTGTGGGACTTAAACATAAAAGGGTAATCACCATCCCAAGAATAACAAAGAACAAACACAATTTAATAAAAATAAAAAGCCAAAACAGTACCATGCAATGGGGGGTTGTTTTGAGCAGTGCCGGATGGAGCTGGACAAACATGAAGAGCTTTTAAAACAGTAAGACTGGCGAGTGACCGTGCTAGCACTGACTTCTTAGCAACAGGCCCAGGCCAGCTTGCTGTTGAATAAACCAGCGGGAACCCCCCCACCTCACAAAAAAAAACAAACAAAAAAATGCTCCCCATGCTCCCACTGCAACTGTTCCACACCTCACTCCCGCCCCGCCATCGTCACCTCCACGCAAAATAGAAAGGCAGCTGTTTGCTCCCGTCATCTAAAAGTGCAGCTCCACTTTCTCCGAGCAGCAAAGTCCGTCAGCCCGCTGCCTCCTCCGGCTGCTCGCCTCAGCGCCAGCGGGTTGAAATGACTTTATGTTTGATTGGTTTATTATAACTCACTAGACACAACATTTCACCTCAGATTTTCCAGAAGCCCAAAGGAGTGCTAATTGGCAGGGGTGGTCCACGCGGGGCCTGTGAGAGGTCGGTGGTAGTGACGCCTTCCTCCTGATTCTCTGTGGTGTCATGCTGTTACCAAAACACCTCCGGCTGCCACCGTGACTCGTCGGCGCCATTTTCTTTTTTCAAGGCTGGCAATGCAACTGCATAGCTTGCCGTATTTTCACTACAAACAGAATTTTTTTTTTTTTAATTTCACAAGCTAATTAATTGATAGAATGTGTACAGTGCAACCTCCAAAGTCAAACATTTAGTTATGCTAACATACTTTAAATCGATGAAATTTCAACACTTCACAATGTTGACTATTTTTGTTGTTTTAAGTCATTTATTTTCTTTAACAGACTTTAACAGATGCAGTTGTAACCATTTAGCTTCTGTATTTAAAACTAGTCCTAAACGTTGGCTGCAACATTTAGTTTTTTAAAGGAAGAAACGTGCTGTTTTTTTCTTTTTTTTTTTTGGTCAATGACCGCCCCCTCCCAGAAAAGCAAAAACGTTAAAATAAAACATTGTCCATTCTGCCTGTCACTGGTTAGCTCAAATGTGTGGTGTTTTCCATTTCAGTTTACCAAAAAACCTTGCTATAACTCTATACATTAGCATCTTTGAGGCTATCGTTAGCTGTGGCTGAAGTTGCAGGGTGCTTTGCAGTCATGTCGTAGTCTAAACTTTACTTTCTTCCGTGGTAAGCAAGCTCCTTCAAATGAAGAAAGCGTACTATGCTACCTTTAAAAAATGTGCAATCAGGATGTTTTTTTTCTTAAAAGTTACATTTACAATCCATTGGCCCAACAACTGTCACATGCTTTTTCATTTTCGCGTCTTCGTGACGTGAAACCTTTGACGAATCAGGACTTTGGAAGCTTCACTGTATGTAGAGTCAAAACATAACTTACCTAACGATGAGCACTATCATGTCAGAAAATGGACAAATATAATTGCAAGGCCGATATTCAACAGCATTACCATAGCGACAAGGATGGAGTTAGGACCCTGTAAAACAACATGAAATTAATTACAATCTGTGAACATGTTTGAGGAAATGCTTTAAGTCAGTGGTTTTCACCCTCATTTCAATGACGTACCACCTGGATTTTTTTCCAGCCAAGTAACCCCTAACAAGCGTTTTTGCATGAAAAAAAAAAAGAGACTCAAAAGTCTGTGCCATTCATGTATGATTTAATAAACCTGGGAACTAATCTTGTAGTGATACATCTGAGCATGTTTTATTCAGTAACTCCTGAAGATACATGGTGTAACATTTATTTTTGGCTTATCTGTTGGCTTATTGTGGCATGACTGACAATGGGCATATGTATAAAACCTATCCAAATAAAGGCTTACAATATATTGCAAAGGAATCACTGGAACACAGTTTAACAAGTTGCTTAGTGTTCCAATTATCTTGCTCTTAATTTGAAATAAAGAATGTACTATTCATCCCAGAGCATTACATTTGATTAATCGACACCTGCAGAAAACATGTTAAAATCATACGTACCCCTGAACTGCCTTCACATGTGCTGTCTCCTCCCTCATTATGTTGAAATTTGTTGACAAAGTATCAAAAAGCATAACAATTAGCGGAAAGTAGAGTTGCAATGCTTAATCAACAAATAATCGCTAACCACTTTATTTAATGAAAATTTCTGATTATAAATTAATCGTTTAGACCTAAAATTGTCTAAACGCTCAGAATTTCTGAGCTTTGACCGGAAATATTCTCATATTGTATGAGTCCTCAATGAAAGCAGACTGATGTGTTAAACAGACAATAAACATCTGCTTTTACGTTGCAAATCAATGATCAAATTTTTTGCAGATTTTCTGACTAAACCAACAACTAAATAAGAAAAAAATATTAGTGCGTTTTTTGCACTATTAATTTGAAAACTGTAGTTTTTAATGAAGGGATAGAAAACACATCGTAGTTTAAAAATTGATTCATTAATCAATCAACAAAATAATCTGAAGAATAATTGACTGAAAAAAGTTGTTTAGCCCAAATGGGAAAAAATATTTTTCATGCATGAATGTCAATGTTGTTCAACATTCATTCAAAATATAATCTCAAGCAACATTTTACATGAAAAAATGCTGGTGCACCAAAAACGAAACAGCTACATGCCAGGGAAAAACTTTGGTGCATACTTTCTAATAATTCCTTGTTTTATAGATTATTCCTGGTTACATCCTATTGTTTTATGTGGGCACTTTCTTTGACCAGGCACAAGTCATAGGGTTCACGAACAGCCTCATAGGCCAATGAAAGATTATACAGCAAGCTAGTTCATGATGCTCAATCAGTGGTAAATATGCAAAAGAAAGTCCAGAATCAACATCCACATACTCTAAGGATAGAAATTGATTACAAACATTAATACTCACTGTTTCTTCTGCGGTTTCTGCAATCTCCATACTGGCTTTCTTTGTGTCTGCGAGGCTCTTTGGCTTTAGGGAATCTTGCTTCCTGAGTTTCGGGTCTCCCTTGCTGTCCCGTATGGAGGCCGGCTTTGGAGAAGGGGTACTAAGAGACCTGGATTGTGGTGGCAAGCGTGCCAGGGCCTGTGCACTTGGCTCTGCTTCAGGGTCTTCCTCTGGATCGGGGGGTGGAGGGCCCTTCACAGGGGCCTTGACGTAGTAACTGTGGTACTCTGAATGAAGCTGGCCATTGACCGGAACTGAAGGAGGATGAGCGGGAGCATCAGGCGGAGGGATCGGCTGTTGAACTTTTGCAGGTTTAGGGGGTGCCTCGATATGCATTTGAGCAGGTTTGGGGCCATCAGGGATGACAATTCTATCTTCTTTGTTCAGCTTCTTGCTAGAGCGTTCATCTTTGCTGGTTTTATGAGCGGACTTCTCCTCCTTACTTGTTTTACGGAAAGGGTGCTCGTCTTTACTGGTTTTGTGGCTGTGGTTGTGGTGGCCTTTCTTCTTGCTGGAGTGGGGCGAGGGGGGAGGTGTGCCCACAGGACTATTCAACGGGGAATGAGGAGGGGTGGTACCCTTGCGGTAAAAATGGGGAGAATCGCTTGGCGAGTCTTCTTTCTTTACAACGGGGACCTCTTTAATCTCCACGGGCTCTTTAAACTGCTGTTTTACATAGTCAGGCCCTGCACAAGTGACAAAAGGGATTTAGGATAATGCAACACTGTTCGAGGTGCCTGCCTCACCCCAAAGAAATAATAAAGATTCTCATTTACTGCAAAAAATAAACATAAAACAGTCCGAAATGTATGTTATTAAAAAATGCACAACTATAGTTAGAATAAATGTACTTAAGTTATCCCACATTTACTCCCTTTGTATTTTAAAGCATTTATTCAGCAGTATAGCCTTGTTTGAATCATGAAAATATTGTCTGTGGAAGCAGCGAGCATAAGAAAAAAGGAGACATCGTGACCTCATGATCTGTGGTTGGTTGGTATGTTCTTGGAAAAGAAGATAGTAGCCACTGTACAAACTGATAACAAATAGTAAAACATACACACACATGCACACACACACACAAACACGTACACACCACTATTGCGTGTTGATTGCCACGTCGCCGCCATGTGTGCAAATCCTTTAGGGAGGCGACGTTTTGTAACTAGGGCAACTCTAATTAATAAAAGAGGACTCAACAGGATGTGTGGGCAAAGCAGCAGATTTGTAACTGCTTAACATATCTCTGTCGTTCTTCTCGCAAGCAAAAAGAATCAAAAGCCTCTTGTCTTCCTTCATTGTGCGTTGGTTATTAAATGTTCTAGGTTGCCTGAACCTGACAACTATACAGGTTGTGCATGACCGAGAAAGAGGCAACCAACATCGTGTTACATCAACGGTGTACTGTGAAGGTAAACTTTAAACTAATCACACCAAATAATGTATGGATATCAATGCAATGATAATATGCTTTTACTATGAAGTTGGCCTTCGCAGCGGTGGTTGCTATCAACTGACTAGACACCTGACAACTCCATTTTGATTGCCATCACATCACATCTCTACCAACATCAACACGCCCCCATTGAAAAATTATATTCGATCGCCGATTAAGGAAGCTAAAAAAAAATATTAGTTAATTACACTGTCATTATACGGTACAGCACAAGTCTCTAGCATTAGCATTCACTACTAACTATGTGGTGCTTTCAAATGCAATCGGGTATTTTAAACACTATCTATCTCTAAAATCTGGCATACATCAAGAAGAATGATTGGGGTGGAATTACAGGGATATTTTGCTGGATTACAATGAATTAATTGTCCACCAAGTCACTTTGTTAGTTTAAAATATCTATTCAAATAACAATGCTTCTATCTTCCATTTTAGTGGCTGATATGTCAACGCTTCAAAACAAAGAATAGACTAGCAGTTATGGTCCACGTGCTGTTTTATTTCTGGAAAAAGGCACTTTTCCTATAGTTCAAATCTTGATAAATGTTAAAATAAAGAAAGAAAAAAAAGAAACTTTAATGTCTCTATTTGTCAGTGCAAAGCAAACTGGATTCTTTGCACATTTAAAGATTGAAGGAGAAATCATCGTCATCCTGAATCAAAAACCGTTTTGATTCAAACATCAATTCTGAAGACCTAGACCTAGAAAAGAGAATGCAATCGAATCATAAGAGACTCAAAGATTCCTAGCCCTACATTAAATGCTCATAAAAATCCCATTTGTTTATGTTGTCAGCCATATTTTCTTTAATAATGCTCAAATGTTTTTATCCATGCATTTGTAGTTACAGAAAATCTATTTTATTCCTCCAAAACTGGGAAGCGCAAATCTATACCGACAATACTAACAGCAAAAAATAAATCATAAAATCAGAACAGTTCAGATGGCTTGGGAGATAACCAATCCTTGAACAGATGCCAGTTCTATTTAAAAAAATGTTAGCTAGTGTCCAAGAACTCACACCGAGAGAGCAGCGGCCTCTTATCTAACTCCTCCTGCCTCATGCGAGTATAACTGTGAGCTGCAAACTGTGGCTAAGCATTATTTCAATAACATGTTTAAATAAAACTGTAAAGTCTTAAATTTGTTGACATGTTTTACTTCTATGTTCTATAAAGATAAAAATATTTAGACAGGGGATGTAACGTCAACCTACAGTAAAAGTTATTTCTTGCTCAAGCTCCCCATCACACAAACATGCAGTACTTAGATTCGATATTAGATATTCTCACTGTGTACTTGAATGAACTCAGAAACTGAATGTAAATGTCCACCTCCACGTGTGAAAAATCACACTTAATTTGCAACTTTGTAATGTGTCACTCTAAGACTTGTTGTTTGTCTTAAAAAGACTATACAGGACATGGACAATGCTACTTTGCCTAAATTGCCTAAATAAAAAATGTTTGCTGAGAAAAAAAAGAAAATATTGCCTTGATGAGTAGATTTAACCCTTCACCTCATTTTGATATTCAGTACACAATGAAGGATTTTATGTTTAGTGCTTTAAATGTTAGTGCGTTTAGCATTGACTTAAATCATGGGGCTAGGAAACGGATTATCCCACAGATTGATGTTCGTAGATCTATTCAGATGCAATGCTAACAAGGATTCCCTGAAAGAAAGTGTGTCCAATTTCATATTGCATTGATAATGTTTTAAGCTCTCATGTTTGTTGCAATATCATTGTTTATTATTGTAATTGGCATTTCTGGCAGATGTGCATTGGGGCTACAGGTGAGTACATATTGTCATACATTGTATGTCATTGTCATACCTGGCAGGATAATCCGCACACATTGCATTTTCAAATGAACCGGAAGAACCCTTCATTGCTTATTTGAGCCATAAAATGTGATATACCGGTAATTAGTAGGGATACATCAAAATGAAAATGTCTCCCATATTCCACAAATGAGAAATGCTTGGGTGAAAATAAAAAAAATAACCCCCCCCCCCAAAAAAAACAAAAAAGAAAAAAAAACATTGCCTCACAGAAGCTAATCAACTTCAGGAACGGACTGAAACGTAGCAGCATACTGCTCAGGTCTGTAAATGATTACTGAAAATAAAATATTTTGTAAAAAAACAAATAAAAAACAATCAGCATCAAAATCACGCAAGAATTCAATGAGTTGATTTGTGAGTCAGCTAACGTTTGCGCTGATAAATTTATGGTCTCCACAGCTAGCTAACATCCCAAGTACGTATTCTATGAAGGCTAAATCATGCAGTATTCATGACTTGACTGTCTTGACGCTAGGACTATTTTCTCTGGTTTGAGCACATTAAGCATATAATAATTGATGGAGATTTATTATTATTACTATTATTATTATCAGCTATGTCAATATTCAAAACTTTAGTTTTATTATCAAATGTCATTTAAACTGCACAGTGGGGGTAGTCGAATGAGGTTTCAGATTTGCTTCAAGGATTGGATGTTATGTTGTTTGAGTTCTTTAGAAGGCAATTTTGGTTAAAAGAGAGGTGTTTAACTGATTCAATCCTAAAGACATTTTTTTTTATCTTAAGAGTCCAGACATTCATTCCCAGAGCTGGGTAAGAAATTCAATTAATATGATTAACTTATCATTTAAAAAAATGAATGGGTATAGTGAATGGGTGGTTTACAAGACATGTTTAAAGTAGGTACTATCTACTTAATGGCATTTTGAGGGACAGTCCACTTATTTAGCCTTTTTTAGAGGTAAAACAATATTTTGTCTATAATTAACTGTTTTAGTCTTAGTCAATTTTAGACTCTCTTTTCGCCTAACACTTGAAAATATTTGCAAAAATAATCCAAACATACTTGGGATTGAATGTCTGAATTTCTAAAAACGTAAACTCACGTTTTGGGGATTGAATGAGTTAAGAAATGGCAAGTCAGTGAGCTTTCAGCCCTATGTTGACCAAATGTGAGGCTTTTTGGAACTTCATCTTCCCATCACTACACTCAAGTACCCTGTCTAATATTCATATATACATGTATATTAATATATGCACTCTTTAATTATTGCACATGCATAATAGACTTTTCATTTTTGGCAAGGGCATGTAAAATCACAGACAGAGGGGGGCGCCATATATGAATCTTCACCAGGGCACCACATTGGCTCAGGTTGTGTGTACCTATATTTTTGTCCAAAATCAACGTTAAAATCATTTAAAGTGTGACACCTGCTGCAGCAGTACTCGTAAGAAGCAACTGCTCGTTTCAGCTTCCAGCCTTTATGCCTCGATCTTAACACACCTCCACTGGGCCAAACAAGGTGAAGAGTACCCCTCACCACCCCCACCCGCCTCTGGTGACCGGCTGAAGGAAGGGACAGCTGCGCCGCGTCAGCCGTGGCAAGGGGGGGGGGGGGGGGGGGGGGGGCTCCTCTTGAGCGCACTGTGATGCCAGCTATGTCTCCATCAGACGGCGGCAAAGACACGCTGGCAACAAATATAGCCCAATTAACGTCACCATGAGGGCCCACGCCCACTCTCGCCCTCACAGCCCCCCTCCAGGGTGCTGTGTGTGAACCAATCATAAAGGTCAGGGTTCTGTTCTCTGTGACCCTATTTTCCCTTTTGAAGTGAACACTCCCAATGTGGGTGATAATCTGCAATGAGTCTGAAATGTCAATTACAAACAACAAGGGGTTTAGAGCCCTGGTTGCTACCCAAGAGGATTTAGCATTAAAACCCGAGGGACTGGGGAAAGTGAGAACATTTCCATGGCAAGGTAGCTAGAAAATACATCAAATATTAAAGAGTTCCCTGAAATGTAGTCAATTGGCCATCTCTGTGAAAATATTGACGAGGGTGGAACAATATTGACTGTTTTAGTTGAATAGTGATTCTGGCAGAAAAAAAAATACTGTTTAACAATTAACTCAATCTCTGCAAGCCATTTTAGAGATTTTTTTTTTTTTTAATACCCACACAATATTGTGTTTGATGATTACAGATACACGGAATCTACCAAATGAAAGCATAGACTCTTTCCTTTCCGACTTGATTCGTACATATAAAATAGGTTTCTCCCAGTGGACTCTCAAACTGCTTTGATCTCTTATCTGGGGCATTGTTTTAATCTACTGTTGGCTGTACACGACTAAAGTTGTTTCTATGTTAGACATTTACAGCGGCGCCGAATCAGATTTTCCCCCCATCCGCTGTTGACAAAAATGTAATTGACAAGCAGGCGGTGAATGAATTAATAGCCGCTTAATTAAAACATTTACAAGGAATAAAATCACATCTTGCTCCAACGCATTTCAATGAGCATCTGATTTTCACCAGTCGCAGGCTGGCTGGCTATCTATTCACTGTGAATGACACGGGTCAAAATAGCTTACTTTTTGGTCCATTTGTGTTTGTATTAACAGTAGGTGAATGTGTCCTAGTGTTAGGGTTACATTTATGCTTCATTTATGTTGCATTATGTTCCTTCCTTGCAATGCTCACCTAATCATTGCATATAAAAGTTAAGATTTGCTTTGTTTTGAATGACATGGTCACAGAATGACACATTCAATGATACACTATACTGTAAATTTTAAGGATTCAAGGTGATGGAATAGATTTAAGTGTCATTAATAATGACAGCAGTTGTGGACAACTGCAGTTAAAATGAAAGGTAAACTAAATCTGGCCAATTATTTTTGGCTCATGGTTGAAGGACCATAATCACCCAATTTTAATTGCCCCTTCTATTAAGTGCTTGATGTGTTATCATGAGCATAAAGCTCAATGCATTCATTTAAATGACACAATTCAAATAGGTGTAGGAGGTGTATCATTATTATTACGATTAAGTCTTTGTAGAATCATTTAGTTTAAAGAATGTATTCAAGTAAACAGGCCCTTCATAGTTACACATTTAGTGTGGGCGGGAGCCTTTTAACGGCCAAGCGCTAATACAAAAGCTTGTCTTAAGATAACATAACACTGACTATGACGCCACCACTGAAGGACAACAGTGAATATTCGTTGGCTTTTATTTGCTTGTGTTCTCTCTGAGGTGGTTGTCATATAAGCAAACAAAGAATAGGGGAGTGTGTTTGCACCCAAACATGCAACCAAAGGACTAAATGAACCAACAGCAAAGCAGAATACCATCTTTGGATTCTGTGAGGTTGAATTGCCCTGCACACTTTGATGATGACATTGTCCACTCCCTCATTCATGATCTCACTTAAAAGACAAGGACACCCTCTCTGCATAGTCTTGTGGATACGTGTGATGACCATCGGTTTCCACAACACAACAAATGGCTCCACAGAGTTTGCGGCCAGAGTGGAGCATCACTACGGCTTAGTTGAGGGGACGCACTCAAATGAGTACCATTTTCAACGCGTTGGTCACTCACTATTTTGTGGTGCCTTCTGGCATGAGCCCAAGGTCATGCAACTCATAGGCCTAAATATACTGCACAGTGGGAGTGAGGGTGACACGCCTCTCTGGTACACATCAGACAACTCGCAGCTATAAAGGCGCTGTGTAATGAATGGGTCTCTTTTCTTTCATGTGCATACAACAGGGCATACATAACTCAACATAGACTCACTGGTCACTTCTGGTAAACGTGAAATATTGTGTTATCGAGCTGTAGCAAAATGTAAATAGATGAAAGTAAAGAAGGTCCTCAGTTTAGCGCACCAGAGTATTCTAATACTATTACAGTAGTAAAGTGACATTTATAGTTTATATTTGCATGAAAACACTTGGCCATGGATATAATAACCAAATGCAAAGTATTAAGAGCAACAACAAGTGAGAGTGTTTTTGTTAACTAATCTTCCAAAAATATTGTAACATTATTTTTTTTGGTTATCATTAGTATTTGTTAAAGCTTCACAGGTAAAATATCTGGTACAACTTTTCTAGTGATATAACTGCATAGTGCAAATGGTCATAAAGTGGCTGGTTAGAACAGAACCAGAATATCTAATATATACTTCAAATAATATTTAAAGGTATCTGTGAAGGGAATCATATATTAGGTTGTAAAATTAGGTAGTATCTCCAGAACTGACAGTTATTTATTTACATTAGTATTTTTATTAGCTCTCATCAGACTGGGCAGTTATATGTAAAGCTATGCCCAGTAAGTATTCATGTTAAAAGACTCAATTTGTTGGGCTTTGTGCTTTCTTTACCTTTAGTCTTGAATCAAGCAGAAACAAAAAATGTATTCATCCTTCTATTTTATTATCATCACGTGGGTTGTGATCTGTGTTTGCCTCAAAGCAAATGGAACCTTTTTCTAAGATATGATTCACTTCGGTGATTACCTCTCTGCTATAGTCCTAGAAACATTGCATAATATATTTCGAAAAGTGTACGGTATTTTAATTGTTAGAATAAAAAAATGACACAATTACTACGACACATTTGGATGGCTTCAGGCTGAAGCAACTAGTCCCCTAGCTGTTGAGAGCACAAACAAGGCTTCCATGCAGAATTCAGCTTTGTCTTTGGCTCAAACACAGCCTTACACTGTGGCACATTTGTAATCCTCTTCATTACTTCTCAATTGCCATTTCAGTGCTAGAACAAAGAAGCTGACACTTTTGTGCTCACATTTCAAAAAGTCACAACCGCACTGTTAACCTAAATTAAGACTATTTATTTGAAATATGTTGTTCACTACTGCAATTGACTACCCGCCCAGCTAAAATAAACTTGATGTCTATAACATGCAACCCCAGTAAAAACAGAGCTTTAACAACTTTAATCGTCAATGGCAGCAAAAAAGTTACAATCATGGTAAAGTGAAAGTGTTCATGGTACTTTAAATAGCTTGAATATTTTGTTACCTGGTTGGTAAAAATTTGGTGCAAGTTCCCTAGCAACTGCTCTGGCGATTTCGGCATCTTGCACTGCAGAGATGGCGGCCTGGTCTGCGGCTTCGCTCTTAGTCCTGGCGTGGGCCGTTCTGTAAGAGAAACACAACACTGTAGTCACCTAACAAGCAAAGATACGTCGTTTCAATAATGTTATATAGTCCATCCTCATACAGTGTCTCATAAAGTGAGTACAGCCGTCATAATTTTGTAATAGTCATGATCAGGCGCACCAAGAACCCCATTCACACTAACGAGCCATCTGGCACCAGGAAGGGGTGATAGCTATTTGATCCCAATTTGGATATTTTCATTTATGAGTGTGCTCATGTGTTGCCAGTGGTTTAGACATAAATTCACTCAATGCCAGCTATCTTCAGACACCCTTATATTATAGAAGAAGAAGAAAAAAAAAACACTATAGTACCAGGCATTTAATGTCTGGTCTATGAAAAGACATATAAATACGTCTTCGGGATTTTGAAAGCACTGTGACTAAACACTACTTCACATTGTAGAAACATTTAAGTTCTTCAGTATTGTCTACTGAAAAGCTATAACAAAAACAGTGCTATTCTCTTTTGTGCCTTCATTTAATTCCAACTCATCTTTCAGCTGTATCTTTTTTTTGGCATACCAACACAAACCCTTGCGTTTGATCTCACATCTAAAACCAGAATTTATTTCCCTCCCAAATGGAGTGGATGCTCCAACCATAATGCAGTCAGCAGAAGTGTGTATTGCACATGTGACAAGTTCCTAAATGTTCTACAGTGGGCATTGATGCAAGGGAAAAAATAGACATCCATCCTAATGCCAACAGTAAAGAGTGGTAGCAAATCCTCAAGCTAAAACCATCACATAAACCTGGCTTGTGTCTACTGTGCTATGGGCAAAACTGCCAGAACAGGGGAAGAGTATATTATCTTTTGGGATCAATGCAAGCTTAGAGTTAACCGAGAAATGTACTGTAACGTGACCATCTTAACAAAACGCTGCCATGAAATGCCACTACAATGTCACCGGAATTCCTCCAAATGGAGACCTAATCAGATCAAGCGTCAATTAAAGCCTTGGGATTTGAAAGTCATCATAGAAGCATGGGCAGCTGTGCCCGTTAACATCCATCTTCCTTTCAGCATCTTTCCTCCATTGTCCAATAACAATGACAAAAAAAAACCAAAACAAAAATATAATAATAATATAATAATAACATAATAAAATATAATAATAGTAATTATATATATATATATATATATATATATATATATATATATATATATATATATATACACATATATATATATATATATATATATATATATATATATATATATATATATATATATATATATATATATATATATATATATATACATATCTTGTGTTAATTTCATTTCATATTAAATTGTGAAAGTATTTATGACTCTTCAATAAAGCAATCAATTCAAGCAAAAATGTAATAATTTTTAAATTTGTCAAATAGACCCACATAACCCTTGCCATTTTAAAAGAGCTTGATTATTTAGACACTAAATATGTGGCAGTAGACGGTTTGAAATTTACCCATTGAGTATGAGGAAGTGTGCAATTTGCAATTTCTATTTTCTAAACTTCAGTATAGCTGAAAAATAACAAATATATTTGCTGTCAAACTGAATCTGTTGGTGAATAAAAAGGGCACTTATGTTTGGATGAAAAGATTTTTTTTGTGGTTTTTTTATGCAAACATTTTGCAATGAGGGTCCTTGAAAAGTTTTCTTTCTAAAAGGGGTCCCTGACTCCAAAAAGTTTGAAAACCCCTGGAATAAAAGCATTTAAGCGTCTAAATCATTGGTGTCAAAACATTTGATGGACTCATAAAGAAAAATCATAGGATGCAAGGGCCACTGAAATGTTTTACTTTAATTTATCAAGCAAAAGAAAACAAGTCAGTCCGGCAATTTGCTTACTTATTTATATATTAGTTAACTTCTAATTGAACAGCTTTCTATCAAGTAAATCGTTTAGAATTTTACACAATTTTGGGGGTGGTCAGTGATCCTGTAACCCTCTTAATGTATGCTCCTGCATTCATAGTCAACCAAACCCCATCTCCACATTTAGAAACAAAACACGAGCACTCTGCCATAACCTGACCATTTTTAATTGCGGTTTCTTGGGAAACATTTATGTGATATGTTCACAATTTGAACTCAGAATAGAAAGTGAAGGAAACCAAACTAAAACCTAACCCTAACCCTAACCCTATTTGCTTGTAAAGCTCAAAAATGACTAATTATTGAACTACAAGCAAAAATGATATTCCTTATTCCCCTAATTAATAATTATCAATTGTTTTGAAAAGAAATGTTGTTACTGTTTGATTTTTCGTCGTTCATTATATATTTGTATTGTATCGTATATTTTCTTATTATGTTTGCATATTTGAAAAAGCTCTACAATATATAAAACATATTCATTAGTAACAAATATCCTTTTTATGACATGATTTGTCATTAGGGCCACCTAATAATGGGTGGTGGGCCAAAAAATGCCACCCCACCCGGCCATAGTTTGGACACCATTGTCCAAAGGTTTGAATGTGAATATTAATGGTGGTATATCTCCTGGAAAATGGATGGAGAAATTCATCACAATTCATCAATTATTTACATATAAACAACAACACTGATGTAACATGTAATTTAATGTACACACACAGCTGCCTCCCTCTATCCATCTATCGGTCAGAGTGACCTTAATGGACAGATGACTCTATTTCAGACTTGTACTGAAGGATGTCCTGTTTGTGAGAGGAGCTTTATTAAAATGCATGAGGAGCCATATGCCAACGGCTCGATTTCCTCCCCAGAAATAAATCGGTGCATGACCCAGAGACAGAGGACACACTGGGGCTGTATTTTCAGACAGACTACATGGTCTCTCGAGAAGCTTGCCACTGACCAGCTGCAGATGAAAATGTAAAAATAAAGTCGCTGAGAATTTCGCACTGTCTGAGTGACCAGCCCTTTTAACACACAGTGCTTTATTTGTTACCGTGAAGCACGGAGCAATGCTATATGCTGGGAAACTAATTTCTTTTTCTGTGTGTGTGTGTGTGTGTGTTTTTTTAAATGAAAGACTGGAGGGGAAATAACCACTTAGACTACACACAGTGTAACATCAATAGCTAAACCCAATCCGCTTGGCTGTTTGTTGTTCATGAGATTGAGTTACAACTGCAACAAAAAACATGTTAACATTTCACCACCTCTGCTCTGGACTAAGTGCAAAAGGGACTTACTGAAATGAATAAAGTTACATCTCATGAGGTACGGTACTTGTTACTATCCAAACCAGACGTGAATACATGTCTGCGTTTACTTCATGTTTAAAATGAATGAAACGTACATCCGCCACATATGTAATCCCCAAAGAAATGTGCACGTCTATTTGTGAAATGCGTGAAATGTGCGCCTGTATAAGAGCAGGCATGAATGTGCTATGAGTGTACACACCATGGCTGTGATACATCCATACAGGATTGTAACAGTTCTCTTTAGGTAGCACGCCTAGCAAATCCCGGAAGTGACACAGACTGTTCCTAGACAGAATGTCTGCGGGTGGGAGGTGACAGGCAGAGAAAGATGGGAGTCACTGTGGAGCACAGTGAATCGGAAGGTGAGAAAACATGAACGCTTGGAAAGTGGAGATGGTGACGTTGGTCAGTTGTATCCCCGGTGATGCTCAGTATTCTGCTAAGGAGCGTTCAGAATAAACAACATGTTTGTGTGTTTGGGTGTATAGCAACACAATGGAAATTTCTGAGAAATGACGCTACAGATATAGAAGGCGTAGACTTCAGTCTGAAGTGATGTCTGTGCGTTATCGCTGATTCAGTTTCTTCCTTACAGTCGATATGTAAGAAAATGCAGAGCTACCAATTTGGTGTAAACATTTTCAACTGTCGAACTCGTTTGAACATACGGTACTTGCAAATATGCTTGAATGTACATGTGTAGTAAATACTAAGAACATTGTATTTTTCCCTATGCATTTGATTTATGCATACAACATATCCTGTGGTACTATAGGAAAAAATGTTGGGAAAAAACAATAAAATATATTATAATAAATATATATTACTAATAAACAATGTTTACTGAATTTTTTATTGGTGTGTTGTACATCAAATGCTACAAGACAACAATAGGTAGACCACAAGTACATTTGAACGTACTTGCAAACACGTTCAAACGTACTTTTGGTCTACATACTAAAAACTTTTTTTCCCATAATGCCATGGGGTATTGAATTGTGCATGCAACATATTTAGTGACATTATGGAAAAAAATGCAGAATGGGCAAAATAAAATGAGTAACAAAGCCTAAAATATGATGTCAAATAAATGATGTTTACGTACTTAATTTTCATAAGTATTAGTACTGTATATTCCAGGCCAAATGCTAAAAAACTGCATTTTTATTTAATTGCACATGCATTCTGGGAAGAAAAGGTCAAAAGGATAAAGTAATAAAACCATAAAAATTACTGATAAATAAAGTTCACTTACTACATTTTCAAAAGTATTAGTATATTTAAGGCCAAATGCTACTTGGCATGTTCGGATCAATCCCTGTGGCACTAGGGGAAAAAATACCACATTTTTAGCATTAAGGCTACAAGTATGGTGTTTGATTGTATTTGTAGCCTATTTACTAAAAACACACAATGCCACAATGACTTGCGCATGCAACACATCATGTGAAATTATGGGGAAAAATTGCTGAATGGACACAATGATAAAACAGTAATAATTATTTATTAGCAATATTTACTTAATTTAATTTGATTGATTAGTATGTTGTAGGCAAATGCTAAACAAAGCTTTTTTTTTTTTTTTTTTTTACTTGCACATGCATAAGTCAATTCCCCGTGGCATTATGGGGAAAAAAAAATTGGCATTCATTCTATAAGCATGTTTGAACATATTTGAAAATACATTGAGGACGAGCTGCTCAAAAGTTCAATTTCCCATGATTTATCAACATGGAAGCAGGAAGTAGATCTAGTTCCTGTATGGCATGAGTGTGAAAAAACCCAATTTTAATTCCTTTTTAAATTGATTCATCATATAACTATGACAAGTGTGTGATCGGCATACGCATGGCCGAAACAATTGGCTCACCAGAGTGAACAAATTTGAATTTAGAATTGATCACGTTTTACTATTAATGTGATGGATTTGTCTCGCAGATGTATAAATCTTATTTCATGGAACCCTGACTCTGGTTGGTAAGAAAAACCTTGGCCACCCCATCGAAATATTTCTGACCCTAACGTGCAAAAAAGTTCCATTTTAAATTCAGAAAATAGTTAGCTTCTGCACATAGTTTCTGCACCTGTTCACGTCTTCTTTTGAGCCCTGCAAGCACCTTGCACCCTGTGGTTGTGGGCCGGTATTGCTTCCAAGCAAAATAAGGTGCAGCGTTTCAATGTTAAGCACCCATGCACGAGGCACGTCCACAAGCTCCCACACACGCACACTGAGCATTTCTAAATTTACTCTACGCTTACATTACAGTCCTTGCTCAGAGCATTCCGCCATAAATATTTAAGTGGCCCCAATGAGTGCGTGTGTCATTAAGCTTCAGTCCATCACTCATCAACTGGGCTGTGGTCTATGTGAAGATGCTCCCTTTCACACACATGCTGACACAGCTCTACACTCCGAAGCCCCTCCCTCTCCCATCTCATTTTCTTTCCCACATATCTCCCACCCGTACAGAATGATAAGTGGAATGCTGACCGGTCCAAAGTATAATAAGCCAGAAGATGAGTCTTGACCTGGATGGTGGTAAACATCAGCTCTTGAAAATCTTTCATTAACTTCCATCGATCTCTTTCATCACTCAAGTAAAAAAGAAAAAAAAGTTTTCTGTCGGGTGCGAGGTCAGATTTCAGGGACAGTCACCACTTGAGACGTTTAAGTGTAATGAAAACAGCGACGGGATATCGGAAACCTAAAAAATATTGAGGTACTGCATATATTATCGGGATAAAAAGACATTGAAATAATGTTTTGCAACTTTCCATGAAATGTGATTTATTCATGAAAATTTTGAATTATCCACTCAACCAATCCATTCAGCACATTAAGAAAGAAAATAATTGGTTTTAAGGACCATATATGTCACAGTTGCCATCTCAACTGCTTGCTAGATTTTTTGGTTTTTAATGGAATAACTTAACATTATAACATGTACAACTCAAAGCTGTGCTGTTGCTACACCTTACACAAGATTAAGATAAAACTGGTCACTAATTTGATATTTTCTGCAGTACAGTATTTGCAATTACACAGTGAGTCCATAGATTGGAGTAGTGTATTTCTTAAAATAAGTAATATTCTTCCTATTTTGGCCTTAATTATACTCTGTTTGCATGAGAGGCTCATATTTTAAAAGGTACTGATATTTCTTATACCGGTAGCTGCCCAAACTAAATATAAAATGATTTATTTTTGTGTTGTTTATGGGAGGATTAATATAATCGAAAAAAAGATACAATTACAAGTGTGACAGTTCATCAATTAACCATCAAGTAATTGAGAAGCATTTTAATAATTGATTACTCTGAATTAATTCAACTAAAATTGTCCAAATGCTCAGCATTTTTAACAGAATATTTTCTCAGTAAAATTATGATCATTCACAATGAGACATTTGCAACCATCTGATTTTATTTTGGAGAACAAAGATGAATATTTTTCTGATTTTCTGAAGTTCCAAATAAACCAAATACAAAAAAACCCAAACATTTTTTCAGTCAATTAAAACATGTTTAGAACATTGATACCGATTAATTGACAAAACAATTACCGGTACTATGAATCAAGGGTAAAGAATCATGTGATGCCCTTTGTCACTTTCGTATACTGTGCCTACCTACAATTGAGGTCTTATTTCATGCAAATTCAGGATTACAAAAGCACAAGTAATGTTATTCGAGACTAGCCCAAACCAATTCTGAAATGATTCTTATTTTGTTCCTGTGATGAGGTTCCACATGACCAGAGGGGCACTGGAGTAAAACGAAATGAGACATTTAAATGTATGAGATGATTGCTGTCACAAGGAAATAAAGTAACGTCACCAATTTACAAAGGGAACCTTGTTGTTGTAAAATTAAACTCGCCATTAACATATAATCTTGTGTTTTTTGGGTATTGGATATTGGAAAAAAAAGAACACAAAATAATCTGAGACAGACTACTGATTTTTGAAGATATCTATGGAATAAAAATGTCTGCACAGTGTGACATGCGTGTATTTGGGTGACGCTTTGGCACATGTCCAAGGCTCACAAACATGCACCTGATCTCGGTGGGTGTTGTTGAAAAGACGACACTCTATCTCCCGGCTGGGATGATCCTTTTGCTTTTGATGACGGCGGTAGCAGCGCAGATTCACATTGCTTTTTGTGTCAACACGGTGAAAAATGAGCACAGCTGATGCAGCTAATGACACCACAGAAGGGGAGCGGGGTGACTGTCAGAGGAAAGGGGTAAACCATGCAAAAAAATTGATGGATTCATATAACTGAATTTGTTGAAATGTTTTTTTTTTTTTAGCTTGATAAAGATTGGGCAATAAACAGAATTAATTTGATTATTTTGTTATTTTAGAAATCGAAGATATGCTTGGCTCAATCGTAATATTGAGATTTTTCAAAAGTAGTCGCATTTGAAGAGATAGTCCAAATATTTAGCCATTTTTAGGAGTAGAAATTAATCTTTTGTCGATAATTACCGTAAGACTTTTAGTACCAGCCATTTTAAGGCATTCCTTTTACCTAACACTTGAAAATATTGGAAAAAAAATCTCTAAGTAAATAATAACTGTATCTGCAATTAAATGACAGATCTGAGATGAGACAGAAATTAGTTACTTTGATAACTAATGGACAATTAATACTTTTAAAAACACTTTCACATGCTGCTGACTGAAAACCTCAAATGGCAGGCAGCACAGGTCATTTTCAGTCAATAGCAAGTAGAAAATGTGTTTTTAAATACATTTACATAATACATTTATATGATAATAATACATGATAATAATATTTTAATATGATAATAGTCCATACATCCATTTTACAGAACTGCTTATCATCACAATTGTCGTTAGCTTATTGGTGTATATCCCAGCTGTCGGCGGGGGACACCCGGGACTGATTGTCAACCAATCACAGGGCACACAGAGACACACTCACAACCACACCTAAGGGCAATTTGGGGTGTCCAATACAAGCTAGCATGCATGTTTTTGGAATGTGGGAGGAGACCATAGCGCTCAGAGAAGATCCATGTGAGCACATGCAGAACATGCAAACACCACTTTGCAAGACTGGGGCAAGCTGGAATTGAACCTTGGAGCTCTGAACTGTAAGGCAGACATGCTAACCAGTCTTCCACCGTGCTCCCCAAGATAATATTTAGTGATCAAATTGATTGTAGGCAAAATATTAACTTTTTGTTGCCAAAAAAAGTAAAATAGACTATAGACTATTGCTTCAAGCAAAAGCACAAGCTAGTGCTAAAGCTAATTTATGAATGCTACGTTTGCGTTAAAAATAATTTAAAATCAGTCTTTATCATTTGTCTGAATATTATCCACAGTTTTTTTTGTTAATAAATCTAAACTATAAACAAAATTTTGGGGGTTTACTTTTTCTATCAAAATCAATAAAAATCATAATTATGCAGACTGATAAAAGAAAATTATTTTTAGTCCATATCACCTAGTCGTGCTATAAATAACTTTTTCAGTTAAAGAGTAAGTATTCTTTTTTTTTCTTATTTTATCATTTTAAATGTTTATGCGTATCCTTCAAAAGACATTTTCAAAAAACTATATTTTTTACCTTAAGCAGCAGTCAAACGAAGTAGCCAACACACTGTTGTGCTTGATCAAACTTTTCATCATTATATTCACGTCTTTGTAAAAAGACTTCTTTCATCTCTGCTACTTACAAACCAGATCAACAAATGTTGATTGGTGAACAACAATGACAACACTGATGGAGTATCCATGGCAACCAGCAGCACCAACACTTGAGCAAGCGGGCCAACCGGGCATCTGGTGTGTATTAATGAATTTGCAAATGAACAAAACCCACGCAACAGCCTACTGTACGTCTACAGTGGTACACTGCCTTTGCAACACACACACACGTACACCCCCCCACACACGCAAGCGTTCGTTCTCTAGATTTGAACAAGTGCCACTCCACTGCGTACACCTTGTTAAGCTACATTGCTTGGAAGAGTAAAAGGTCACATTGCCAGGCAACCGCTTGAGTTTAAGGAACATTTTAATCACAGTCAGTGCATGCACACTGGCTCATACATGGACACACTATATCTGCTCAGCGCAATCTGTGCGTGTGTGATTACAACAGGGGCGGCAAGCATCACGAAGGGATCTGAAAAAGCGATACTGTGAAGCAGCAAGAGAAGCGATAGCTCCATAATCCAATCCAGGAACATCTGGAGCAACGGCGTCCGAGCCAGCCAATCAGAATGGTTCAACAGAATTGACAGGCCGCGCACAAATCCGAAGGTTATGGATGCACAGAAACATACGAGCAGGTAAAAAAAAAAAAAAAAAAAAAAAAGGACGCTGCAAATAAACAAAAGAGATTATGTAACAGACGCTTGAGGCTGCATATACTAAAAGGAGTTTTGCTTTGAAATGCAAAGGAGAAACGCTCATTATCCAACGCTGACACAGAGTACAGATTTTTAAGTAAAGCATTCCTAACATCCAAACGAATATATTCTTACTATGAGAAGGACATGGAATTTGCCTCTTTTTTTGAAGTGGTACTAAACTTGTGTAACCATTTACAGCAGGCAAGTAAATATTTTGTCTAAATTCAATTAAAATAACACCACATGCACTTAAGGCTTTTTTGGTAACGACCAATCAACGTTCACCTGCTTTCTGTATTTGGCCTAGTGTTCTGAAGCTGAGCTATGATTGGTTGTTACCTGAGCCTTGAGTGTACCATCCATCCTTTTTCTACAGCCGCTTATCCTCACTACTGTCACTGGCTCGCCGGTGCCTATCGCAGCTGTCTATAGCCAGTAGTTGGGGAATCCCCTGAACAGGTTACCAGCCAATTGCAGGGCGCACAGGGACGAACAATCATTTATGCACCCAATAAAACCTAAGGATATTTAGAGCGTCCAAAACACCTTCCATGTATGTTTTTGACATGTGGGAGGCGAAAAACCACATGGGCATGGGGATAACATGCAAACTCCACATTGGAAGGCCGGAGCCAGAATCGACCCTGTGACCTCTGCACTGTGAGCCGGCCGTGCTGACCACTCGTACACCGTGCTGCCCTACTCCGCTCTGAGTACACATGTGCAGAAAAAAATATTTTTCTTAAGTCCAGAAATTTAGTCCATTCCTAAATAACTGATTCAAATGAGAATAATTTTCAAGCTCCTGCAGAGCTTGCTGATGAGCTAATCATCTGAAACAGTTTGATACTTATGGGCTCAAGAAAGGTCTCAAAATGTCTGGCACTAAATGAATTAAGCACGTTAAGTAAACAATTACATACATATTTCATAAAGTAATTGATTACTTTGGGTACAAAAGCACTAAGTAATCAATTATTTTATTACTTTAGTACCTAAAGGAGTTGATTATTTTTAGTACTCCGGTACCTAAAGTAATCCATTACTAATCCTGAAACTAAGTGGTGTAGTACCTAAACTAACCACTTTGATAATTACCTAAGGTATTTAATTACTTTAATTATTGATGACCTAATATTAATTACTTAAGGACTTGAATACATAAAGTAATCATTTACTTTAGTACTTAAGAAAGTTTAACTAATAATTAATTAATTGACTTTGGATACATAGGGTACTATGGTAATCAATTACCTTAGATAATCCAGTACTACAATAACAGGTTTCGTAATTAAGCGCTAAAGCAATTGCTTACATAATCAATTTCTTTTTCTTCAGCTAAATTTCAACTCACCCAGTAAAACAGTTCTTAAATCAAGCTGATAAAATTCCTACCTTATGCTTGACGGAGAAAAGAGGGACTCAGTTAATTAAAGCCGATAAAAAAATCGAGAAGAAAGAATAACGTGAGGAATTTCGAGGGAATAGTTTATACTGCTGTTGGACTTCACATGATCCCCCTCAATTATCCTCTGTGCAGCTGGTTGAGTCACACCAATACTCCCGAAGAAGCATTCTATGAGCTTTCACTAGCCGCAGTCACTCAGTGTAATGGCATGTTGGTGAAACCTAATCCCATCACTGTCCCTTTCCACCTCACCCACAACAGTCTTACAGGAATGAAGCTTTCATATATTGTAATTGAATGTCAATAGATATGTCGAAGAAAATGCAACATTTCATGCAGATTGTCACTAGTTAAGACAAGGTGGAAAAGATACCAACTAATTCATAGAAGAAAAAAAAGTGAGTGGTGGTGAAGCTGATGTGCTCCAACATTAGGAAAAAAAAGCGTGTTTAAATACAGTACAATATAAATAATTTTTATTTTTATTGTATTATTAACTCATTTAATCACAAAGAAATAATTTTCCAAATGTGGCTAAAGGTGGTTCAAAGCAAGTACTAAATGAATTCAAAATTGACTTTAGATAATGAAGTGCTAAAATAATCAATTACTTTATGACATCAGTCCTTCAAGTACTGAAGTGAATTCAGTACTAAAGTAATTGATTACTTGAGATAAAATTATGTACTCAATTGCTCTAGAAATTTGGTACTACTACTGAGAACTACTACTAAATTATTCAAATACCTAAAGTCATTGATTACTGTAGTACTTAATTAATTTTGTAATAGCCATTTCTAGCCACTCCTGTAGACAAAAACCTGATTTTTTTTTTTTTAAGGAATACAAATAAGGATTTGTACCTGGACTAAAAAAAAAAAAAAACAACAACAACAACAAAAAACAAACAAAAAAAACGTAAAAATATGTTTTGGGGATTGAATGAGTCAATGACTCATTCAATTGGAATTATTTTGTTTTTTTTAATAACTACTTAAAACAAGTGTCACTGTCACTTTTAATCATGGACAATATCTTAATGTGCACATGTGTGTGTTGCAAAAAAAAAACTGTTGTTTTTTAAAAGACATTTTACTAGTTAATGAGAAAGATAGATAAAAAATTTTCAATAACAGATTTACTTGGAATTAACAAAAAAATCATAGTTTTTTTTTTCAATGACTGTTATAACTATTGTAAAATACACCTGTTAAAAAAAACAAAAAACAAATATGACAGCATATAAATTTTTAATTCTTCCAAAGTTTTCCATAATTAATCACAATTAATTGCAATTTTCAACTACTTCCAAAGAAGTTTACAAGAGATTTACTTATTTACTTTACTTACTTTATTTACTTTACTTACTATACACAGCAAAGTGTGCACATTTTTTATTTTACCAATGTACACACTTTTTAAAGTTAAACTACATAAAGGTTCACCTTTGTTTGTTGCTTGCCTGATAAAATTTAAATCTCCAAAGTTAACTTTGACAGCCCCAATTTTTATATTTTCCTGACAATTGTGCTAGTTTTACAGGCAATTGATTATGGAGGTCCCACTATACAACCATGACATTTATTAAAAGGTTTCTGGTTCTGGAATCATTTCTCATGCACTTTATAGATGGTGAGTGTTTGAATTTTTTTTCAATAAATTATCCAGTTTTTATGTTATTAATACATTTTTTCTTTTAATCACTTTTTTAGTTTGTTGCTTTTGTTAAAAACAAAACAAAACATAAAACATATTACGTATTATGTAAGTATAAAATTAATTTTTTGGGGGTGGTCGGGCCCAACTCAGAAGTAGGAAAAATAGACAGAAAATGGCAAGCTAAACATGCAATAGATATGATCACAAACAAAAATCCATCTAGTAGACGTTGAATTAAAAAAATAAATACATAATATTGCTGTTCCTTGACTTGTGTGACTTATAAGGAAGAAAAAACAACAGAGAATATCAAAGACTGTGCTTTTAATATAAGGCAGACTGTAAATGTTGCTTAGTGCATTTCTGCTACTTTGGCAGGTAAATAGTTAATTCCACCAGCATTAAATGTTTCCATAAACACGGTGCTTTATTACTTTTTTTTTTTTTTTACAAAATGCCCTTAGGAAAGAGAAAACCTTTCACAACCCCCACTCACCACACTGACTATAAATATGAGATTATTATCTATAAAAAAGGTATAATTATACCTAAAACTCTAGCCTTTTAACATCAACAAAATAAAAAGTCGCATGAATCAACTTTCAACAATTGTTAACTACTTTTTTTTACAGCATTTCTAAAGATTACAGGTGTCTAAAACTGTAAAAAAAAAAAAAAAAAAGAACTAGTCAGAATCTGTAGACTTAACTTTCTGTTAGAATC
Source organism: Hippichthys cyanospilos (assembly GCF_059441005.1). NCBI lineage: Eukaryota > Metazoa > Chordata > Actinopteri > Syngnathiformes > Syngnathidae > Hippichthys > Hippichthys cyanospilos. The sequence goes on along the minus strand of NC_142387.1, from coordinate 5,992,246 downwards.
ACTTATATCTGAATTCACACAGTCTTTACAAAAATATGAATTTAATAATTTTCCTTCGCACTTAAAAATAGTGCTTTCCAGTGCTTGTCCTATACTGAATTTGTGTGAATGGGTGCATTGGAGATCTTGCCTCCATCTCGAGATATCTAAAGAAATCTTTATTTATTTAAGTTTCCTCAAATACACACTAAGCATTTAATGTTTATTCAGTTTTTTTCCCGAAAGCAATGTTGCGCCATGTTTCGCCAAGCACAACACCATTATTAATCAGAAAACATTATTATTAGTGCTGGCTATTGTGTTTTAAAAGTGTATTGCGATATATTATAGCAAATGTGTATCGCGATATGTATTGCGATATTTTGGGCAATGAGCGATATATTAGACTTACCTAACTCAACATTGTATTTCAATACGCGAAGCACTAGTTATTATTAATCATAAAACATTTCTAGTTTTTCATTTATTGAAAAAAATCTCAACTCATTTTATAATTACAAAATCATTCACGGGCCGGATTAAACCTGTCCGTGGGCCAGAATCGGCTCGCAGGCCGTATTTTTGACACCTTTCTTGTAAATGAATAAAACTGCACAATGCAGATTTGTGTAGCAGAGATTTTTTTCAATAAACTAAGCTTTGTGGATGGACATTTTTTACACATTAAGGGTGGGGGTGGGTGGGGTGGGAGTATAAGTGTTTGTTTCGCCCTGGTTATATGTAGACAAGGCCTGAGTCAAACATAGTGGATAAATACAATTCAGACCATTGACATAACACTTTTTTTTCTCTCCTGGCTCACTGTATATTTTGTCACTTCATAATCAGATAGCGAAAATGTGCTTGGAGCTACCTCATTAAAAATATCCACAAAATGTTGTCACTGCACCTACATAATGTCTCTCTCGTTCGAATAGAAGGAAGTTCTTAAATCTTAATGTAACTATTTACTTTACATGGTTATATATAGAGGCGGTGACAATGACCAGCAACATTGTTTTATATGCAAGCTCCAAAATATTTGTTGAAACATGCACACGTACTTAACGCACATCGCTTTTGGAAGAGATGACAGCGAGGGAGACGGCGGCCTGCTATATCAGTGGTGTATATATTCCTGGCTGGTGCTGATAAGTCAACTGATGCCTTGCCTTATTTAGTCAGTGCACACTGTGCTGACACATGCTGCAAGGCTGTACGCTGTGTGTGTGTGTGTGTGTGTGTGTGTAAGATTGGAAACAGACTTAACACAGTACATTAAAACGGTTATTTGACCAGCATATTCATTTCCTGTGGTTCACACGTTCCAGTACACTGGAAAACTTCTACTTGTAAAACAAAACTGTCATTTCAGTAAGTTTGCCTGTTGGATAAACAAGTACATGAACTTCTTCAATCCCAAAGACATATTTTTAATTTTTTTAAGAGTGCTGACCAATCCCAGGCACTTATTTATATTTTGTGTTTTGCTCAAAGGTCTTAAATGGTTGGTACTGAATGAAGTAATTTGTTACTTGAGCTGACTAAATACTAGCGTAATAGAGCATTTTAGTACTTTAGTACCCTAAGTGCTCTTGCAAACCCCCCCTCAGGAAAGAGCACACTTTTCGTGACCCCCCTCACTCGACACACTGATTATAAATAGGATACGTACTGTATCTATAAAAATTGTAAAAGTATACCTAACCCAGTATTGTTTTTAACATTAACAAAAGAAAAACATTTTTTTACAGTGTTTATATGGGTTGCAACTTAGTCTAACACAGAAAAAAATAAACAAGTACATCTAAGTTCCCCCCCAGCATTTCCGTGTAGCCCCCCAGTGGGGCCTGACGCATTATTTGAGAAGCACTTAACTAAAATAATCTATTACATTAGCACTTAGGAACCTCAAATAATTTAGTACTAAAAATTGATTACTCATTTACTCAAAGTAGTTTTATACGTAATCACCTAAAATAATCAATTACTTTGGCATTCAACTCATTCAATCAGAAGTTCAATGTTTTTCAATGTTCTGAAAGTGTGAAAACTGTTTTTAAAGTAGGTTGTTTCAAACTGTTGCACTTAAATTTTAATGTTTTGTTTCAATGTCATGTATTATTTTTCTATCTACTGTATATATATTTTTATATATATTTTGTAAATATGTGACCACTTTTTATTTCAACACACTTTTTTTTAACAACACATAAAGGTTCCAAATTCATGTTAACAAGGTTTTATGAATTAATTTTAACCCTTTAAGTGCCAAAGTAGCAAAATTAAAACATGTATGTACAAAATGCTTTTAGCTCTAGCCATTTCTAACTACAACTTTTTGAAATATTAAAACTAAACATTTTATTGAAAAGGAATACTGTTTGTCTGTTTTGCCTGTTTTGGGCACACTGTTTTTTCTGTTTTGCTAAATACGTTGTTGTAGTATGATGTTATCACAACAGCTGTGCATAAAACACAAAAAATATATTGTGGTGAATAAAATAATTGAATTACAATGTAATTTATGGAATTACCACAACCTCCTTGGAAGCAGTAAAAAGACTGTACCAAAATGCTTTTCAACAATCTAACCTTTGGTTGTCTACTTGGTGGTCAAAATAAACCTTATATAAATATATCGCTCATGTTCTGGAGAACCTAGCTGCTGGTTAACCTTTCACAAGGCTGCAGAGCAAACAGTGCAATCAAATTGATGCACATCCTGTTTCACCCTGGAGAGTGGTGGACTACAAATGACCTGAATAGTCGTTGACATTGTGATTGTGCACAACAGCAAGCTCGACAATCATAACCACTTAATGAATAAAATTATTTTATCCGAAAACCCATATCAGAATGGTATATATGACACACGCACATTTAAATAATATATAATATTAATATATCTTAAATATAAATAATATAATACATCAAAAAAATATTTAAAAAAAATACCTTTGAGTGACGCTTGTTATGGCCATATTCCCTAATAAGGTTAGCCTAGGCTTAGCTTTCTTTGTATTTCTTTATTATCTCCAGCATCGTTTGAATATAAATCATTGTCTTACTTCTCTCTTTAACATCACTAGCAATCTTGGGACTCATGGATACCAATTCAAGTTTGAATTAAGCACTAAAATGCATAATAAATACGATATTGCAAGCACTCTCACGCGAGATCAAGTCTACATAAGAACAATTACCTAAAAACACCTCAAGAGGGAGGGAAAACAACAAAACTCAACCAACCCCACAGGTCATGACATTTGTTGATGTTAATTGTAAACCGGGATAAATGCCTTAAAGAGGGGTTGAAAAAACTCCACATCGTAACATGAAAAAAACAAAAGCCAGGGATGCTCTCTCTCTCTCTCTCTCTCTCTCTCTCTCTCTCGCTATATATATATATATATATATATATATATATATATATATATATATATATATATATATATATATATATATATATATATATATATATATATATGTATGTATATATATATATGAAAGAACAATAAAAAGAAATTACAAAGATGATATTTGTTTACGCGCTTCTGTTTGTAACATTTAATTCTATTTTATAGTAAAATGCACACTTTCAATCTGGAAGCCCTTGCTGTGTTTTCATTTCCTGTTTTTAGTGACGCTGTAGTCAATGACGACGTGAATGTGCATTTCAACTTATTTCAGTTTCTATTGATGGGTTGCGTTGATAGGTTGCGTTGTTTTAAGTGTTTTATTCTTGTTAGCGCCAAATTGTTGGTATGTCCTATACACATACATATACATAGAAAATACCAGAATTTGACCCAATAATTAGGAGTGTGTTAAAGAAATGGAATTATGATAATTGCATACTAAATCGCAAAAGTAAAAAAAAAATATGCTTTTGTAATGCTCAGCCCTAAAAAAAAAAACAATACACAAAGACATGGCAAACATGCAAACTCCACAAAAAAATCCCAAGCCAAGATTCAAACCCCAAACCTCCTGCAGAGATGAAGGCAAACCCTCCACCTGCCTTCAAAACTTGGTGACAATTTTCTCAGAAGACAATCAATCTGCGGTCCATCTGAATTCCCATAACCCCCCACCCACAATCTCGGTGGACAGTCACAGGGTCACATGACCAGAAATGGATCAATATGGGTGCATCCTCTGCCGTGCAGTGTATAAAGAGTCTTACATAACCTGCTTACAGCATCGCAGTCTGTCACTGGCTGTCTTTCTTTCTTTTTTTCACCCCCACACAAGCTCCATCTCAAATGAGCGGAACTAAAAGAACAAGGTTGGAAGAAAAAAATGCAACAAAAGCTCGTATTGAGCTTTGCAGCTGCACTTGCACAGTAATTTGATCAGTCACTAGACTACAAAGGCAGCTTGCTTGCTAGCTGTCATAAACACTGAGCATCATATCCAAAAGCTTGCTGCTGCTGCTGTCACATGTCTGCTTCGGCTTTACATCCAATGCATAATGTTTATTTTCAGCTACTCTGATGGTTATACTCAACACTTCATGGCAAAAGACCTTGCTGTTTCAGAAAACAGTATGTGGAAGGTTTGGTATTAGGGATGTTAAATCCGCATTATGTAATCCTCATCTTATATCCCTAAAATCTGCAGAATAATGTCTCCCTAAACTTGCCAAAGTGGAATTATACTTACAAAGAACAAGGCTGCAGCTGTGGCTGAGTTTTCCCCCCCAAACATGAGCATTTCTTAATGTATTTGTAATGAAAGTTTTGTTTTTTTTCCGCAAGCAATGTATTACAAATTTAAAACTTACTTTCTATATACTGCATAAGTATAGAGCTGCATGCAATCACATTAAGAGGTGTTTCGCATGTATTGTGCCTTTCATTTAGCGAAATAAAATATGCCGAATTGTATGGGTGAAAGGAACGATGTGTCTTATGTCTGTCAATATTTATACGTTTAACTCTAATGACAAATAGTTAATCCGATCAAGTGGCTGTTTTAATAGGACATAAAGTAACTCAAAATGAATCTGTTCAATGGTCAAATATCAGGCATCCAAAGACATTTCATTAGGGCGGCAAATATACAGTTTAACATGCGCTGGCAGTACGGGAGTTAAAGAGGAAGTCAGGAATTAAAAAACAATGAAAAAAATTATAAAAAATATATGTTATTTGTTACACAATATATGGAATAACATTGCATTTGTGGAATGTGAACTAAGCAAAAAACTCCACACGTTTCTATCTGTCTGTGGGCCATTTTAGACTTGCTGTGAACTGAAAATGACATCACAGTCGTGAAAGTAATGTCTAGTACCTCGTCGCCTCAAATTGTATTCAAAATGTATGAAAATAAGAAATGAATAGTTGATCAACATAGTTGTTGGTGCATTTTTATCCAACTAGCTAGCAACTGCATCCAGGTAAAATTGGCTCTAACTCGTTGATTCTTGACTCATAAGTCATTATAGTCTATATGTTTTTTTCCAAATAGCAAGCTGGTTCATCCAGTTATGGTTGTCTCCAAAAAAACTAGAGATCCTCACCTCAAACGTCATTTCACAAACATTTTATATAAATACACATATGGTAGACAAAATGTTTGAAAATAAGAAATCAGTAGATGATCAACATTGTTGCTAATGCGTTTTTATCCAACTAGCTAGCTAGTGCATCCAGACAAAGCTGTCTCTAAATTGTTGATTCTCGCCTCAAAAGTCATTTCACAAACGTCTTATATAAATGTGCAAATTGTCGTCCAAGCGGTCGAAACTTTAGTAGATCAGCATTGCTGCTTTTATCCAACTGGCTAGCGAACACATCCAGGTAGAGATTTCTCCAAATCATTGATTCTAGCCTCAAAAATCATTTAACAAATGTTTGATACAAACACGCATAGCATCTGATGAAAGTTGAAAATAAAGCGTAATGCTCTCCTCCAGCCCGAAATCAGACAAAATACTGATTTACATATGGCTGAGTTTACAATGTTGTCGTCAAGGGATTCGGATACCGCTGAATGTAATCCATCATCCGCACAAAAAATCGTTTTCAGACTTTTTCTGCGTTTAATTCAACGTAATTATTTTAAATCAATGTATTTAAAGCGCTATGTCATAAACACGAGGTCAGCGGTCTTCTGTTGTTTTTACATGCAAGCAGAGAAACTCCCATTGAAGGAGAAGGACAATATATCATTATAGTTTTGAAACGTGAATAATGTAATGTTTTGATAACCTTTTGGTGTGGTCATTTCATGCAACGTTCTCTAACGTTCTCCCGTTTGTAAAAAAATATGATCGTTTTGGACCCCGACCAACAAAAGCCCTCTGAAAGAATACCTGCCACCATTCCACAGTTTGTACGCAAAGAATCCTAAACCCAACAACTCAGGGATGTCAGACTGATGCTGTGCATGTACATTGAACTGTGTCCCAGTGGGGGTGAGGCCTTTTTAAAATGAAAAGGTCACGTCTCATCCACCTGTTAAAGCACATATGCCACATCAGAGCAACTCTTGGCGGGGGGTGCGGCTTGTGTTATCAAGCACACGAAACAGCATTGGCACAGTTGTGGATACGACCAGACAGTTTACGCGCTGGGAATGAAAGACATGGGTAGAGAATAGAAACAGAACCTTTTGCAGGGATGATCACAGTGGCTACACAAAAGCCGCTGATGGATAAAGGTCAAAAGCGTTGACAGCCATTGAGCGGGTCCACATAACAAGGCTTCAAGACTTTTAGCTTGTTGGCCAGTGAAAAGGAAAAGAAGAATGGAGAAGACTCTACCTGGAAGATGCTATTTCCACTTTGCTCCTGGCGATGGCTGCTGCCCTCTGTGCCCCCTCAACTGCGCGATCCACCTTCTCTTTGGTTTTTGGGTTCTTTAGAGGAATCAGCTGCTTCCTTATTCCACGCACCAGCACGTTATTTTTGTACTTCCCTTCTTCTTTGGTGCCATCTGGGAAAACTGTGCAGCCGTAACCATGGCGCTTGTTGTTCAGCCACTCGCCCTCGTACTTCATCCCGTTGGATCTCTCCGAAACGCCAAATCCGTTGCGCTTGTCGTTCTTCCACTCGCCCATGTAGGTTTCGGTGGTGGTGGCGTCCACGTGGTCCTCCAAGAGAAGGTCCTCATCTTGCAGCTCGCCGTCGCCGATGGATATGGTGGAGTTGGCGTCGCTGGAGCTGATGCGGCTCATGGTGGCGTCGCTGCGCGCCGAGCTGCGCTTGCTGGAGATGGAGGTCCGGGAGTCGGACTTACGCAGCTGCCGGAGGCTCCCGAAAAGGGAACCCCGGCGGAAAAGGCCCTTCTTTTTTCCCGTCACCACTTCGCTGTCTGAGTGGAAGTTGAGCACGAAGCCGCCGCGGTTGCCCGTGGGGGTGTCTGCTGGGGAGGAGAGGTCGTGAAGCACGGTGCCGTTGCTCTGCTCCGAGCGCAGGGAAGCCATGGATGTACGTAAAGGCGAGCGGATAACGGTCGCCATCCCATAAGGAACGCTCTGGCGCACGCCGTAGCCATGGCGCATGCCGCCCATCCACTGGCCTTGATAGGTGCCTGAGGAGCAGGTACAGACATTATGTAAATCGAGACCATAAATTACACACAGGTTTTCCGTTAACACTGACAACATGAGACAACCTAGTTCCACTTATTTTGACATTTTGACTTTTCAAAAACAAGTACAATATACATTTCCACCGATAAGGTTGAGGCTTTTACTTGTATTGGAGGGAAGCTTTAATCTGTACAAATGCAGTTTTAAAATAGTAACAGAACATCAAGATTCATTTATTAATGGCATGTTGTATGTAGGTGATGCTGTTTTGGCTAGCGACCACATTTAAAGGAATCAGTCGCTAACTATTTGTCCATGTGTGAATGCTAGCTTCTATATACTGACCTGCATTGTAAAATCAATAAATGAATAAAACCTCCAATTTACTAAATGTAAATGAGTCAACAGATTACAAGCAATATAATTAGTAATTCAATGATACCATAATGATTACCCATTTAATATTCGACGCTTTGGATACAAATCAAAGGTTTATCAATTAACGTTTAGTTGTCTTTATTTAGATTGTATTAGAATGCTTATATTATTTACAAACTCAATATTTTAGGTGTTAATTATGTGCCTTCTGCTTTCCATTCAAAACTAGCTTACATTAATTGGATAAATATTGAAGTTCTAACCTAATATTTAACAAATAATATTGTTTATAATCTGTTGCCGCATTTTAATTGAGTAAATGTGATGCATTTTTTGTCTTAGTGTAACTAAAGCTGCAACGATTAATCGATAAATAATTGATTATTAAATTGATCAGTTTTCGATAAGCAATTCAGCATTTAAACCTACTTTATTTTAAAATGGTCCAAACACCCAGAATATCATACTCACACAAGTAAATATTTTCTATTCGGATTTCTGTAGTCCTCATTTCAAGCAGACATATTATCTTTGTGTTGACTGAAAATAAAACAATTGCTTTTACTTTGAGAAAAAAAAACTAACTATTTTGCTCTTTTTACCAAAAAAGCAACTCATTCATCAATTAATCAATTATTAGCAATGTTTGATACCCCAGTTTTTTCAGACACATACCAGTATAAGTACTTAACTCTTGAGTAATCACCAATGCTGACAGGTTTTAGAAATTTGTAACCAAACTGACAGTCACTGACAGAAAGTCCACATCCAGCGAGCGCTTCTGCAATTTTTTCCATTCATCCATCCTTCCATTTTCTCCTCACAAGGGTCACAGGCTTGCTGGTAAATATCCCAGCTGACTTCGGACAGTAGGCAGGGGACAACCTCAATTGGTTGCCAGCCAGTCGCAGGGCACATAGAGACAAACAACCAATCATGCACCCAATCACACCCAAGGTCAATTTAGTATGTCCAATACACCTGCCATTCATGTATTTGGAGTGTGGGAGGAAGCCTGAGAAGCCACACGGGCACGGGGAGAACATACAAACTCAACACAAGAAGGCCGGAGCGAGATTTGATCTCAGGTCCCTGAACTGTGAGGCGCATGTGCTAACCACTGCCTTCCCTAATTTAATGAGTGAATTGGATACAGATACCATGTCCCTGTAGTGCGAATACTTTTGATGAACAAAATTTTCCCTCAAAAACCGTGGCAGGTAATTATAAAGAAATACCTTTATATTTCAATGTAACATTTCTGTAGCAATTTTGTGAAATTAATGGCAAGTTCCTATTCTAAATTACCATTTCTAGTTTGTGATCGTAAAGCTGCTCCTTCATCATTGATATGGATGAGAACCGATTCCAAGTATCATATTGGGTTGATATCTACCATCTAAAACAAGTTAGTAAACCTTCTGTACAGTTTTGCTCAAAACAATTTGAAAAAAGTGGTTGTTTTGTGAGGGACAGCCTCAAGAATTCGTTTTAAAAGTAGGGTCAAATTTACCCAAATATTGGGCTGTCCTACTTCTGACCTATAATTGGGTGATTTGGAGTGCATGCATCGCCCCAATACAATACTTGACATCATTTGTCGCTCATCCCTATCAATTATTATTTTCAGCCCAATTCTTTTTCATTGAGCAGTCAGGGGACAAGTTCATTTGTCAAGTGGATAAGTAATTGGGACACAGTATTTTTTTGTATTATTTGTGGAAATGCAGTAATATCATTAGGTAGACATATACAACTCTACCACAAGGGTTACCTAACATTGTGCCCAATGATTGTAGTTATCCACCTGAAACAAAGTCGTTTGATGAAGATACCGAGGATCACTCGGGATGTGAATCACTGAGCTCTGAGCCTATTTTCAGGCAGCCGGTAACTCCCCCACTGGCAGTAGGCACATTCAGCACTACCCGTTTGTCTCCGACCACAGGGAAAGGCTATGAGTCACACAATGAGAGGAATGCTTCATTAAGCCCGTTTGGTGTTGCTGAGCCCAACGGGCTACTAGTGGCTCCTCCGTGGCGTCATATTACAAAACTGATCCATAACAATAACAAAAAGCTGACAAATACAGTGCAGTAATACGTAATGTTCACTTTCAGAGGAAAAAACAATCTACTGGTCGGGACTGGAATTCAGATGGATAAACAAAGTGAGATTAAAATACTGGCGCTGTGCTGCAGTTCAATCGGGTGACCCTGCAGATCAAGTGATCAGGATGCTGCAGGGGTCAGACAGCCAGATGTTCGCTATATCCCCTGGGATCAGCTGACTTCCCGAAGCCCCGCCCCTCACAGGGCTATTGCAATCATATGGGTGGTATCATGCCGCAACATATGCCTTCAGATTATGACCTGGAGGCTAACAAATCAGCGTGCCAGTTGTTGTATAACCAGGAAGGCGTTGTTTGGATTCCTTGCACATGTTGAAGTGAGGCTCTAGCAACACCAAACCAATACGGTGGTGCCTTTACTTACGAATGCCTGTTACGAAAAATTTATCACACGAAACGTCGGAAAACTAATGTCTCTATAAATTTAAGATACGAATGCCAACATTGTTGGCATATGAGAAACGAGACACCAGAGCTGGTGCTAACATGACTGTAATGTAATACCTTATCACGACCCGTCATGTCTACCGTATTTGTTGCAGTTTGCGATGTATTTTTTATATTTTATTATCAACTCAGCTTACCCACGAACAAGACAATAGTTTGTTTGCATTGATTTTTAGTGCGGTCTTTCATTTTTCATCTTAACTCGTTTCATCCACACTTTCCACCAACAATTTACATCGTGGAACTACTAAACGTAAAATTTACATTCGCTATGGCTAACATTGCGCACAACATTGCAAACAAAGCACATATGTAACATATCATCTTGGGCTGTCGCGTCTGACGTTAGCGTTGTTAGTACTTTGGCATCTACATCACACAGGAATCACTTCGCATGACCTCAAAATAAGCTTTAGCAAATTTACATTCTAAAATATTCCAAAAAACAAATATTATTGCTCCTGTGGACTTGTAAATGACTCCTGGATCAATGGAAATGTAAAATAAAAACATACAAATTAAATGTCCTAGAAAGGTGTCTGTCTCTCTGCACTCATCACCAACCCACCAGCACCATATCAAGGCAAACAAGTGAACTGCATTCATATCATCAAATGCTACTATTAATATGATTAATTTAAAGGGTTTAGCAGCATTTTTTAAAATTATTATTATTATTCACATGATATACTTTGATTATTATGCATTAATGTAATTTTAATATGTATTTGTTACCATTTTTCTGCATTTTCATAATTTAATAATTGGTCATTACCTGAGCCAAAAGCAACTGTGATGCCATTTCAGTCCGCAGCAACAATTTATCAAATTGAACTGAAAAAAACATCACATGCTCAAGGCCAAATTATTAAGACACATTTTACTGCTGAAAATGATTGAAAAAGCTTTTACAGAAAAACAAATGTGAAAAAAGATGTAAGGTTTTATCATACAGATACTACTGGGCAGAGGTTGTAAACGACTAGGCAGCGCACTTTTTGTATTTTAATTGTCCAGTTTGTCTAGCTCCTGCTCACCTGCGACCCCAATGAAGTCAACACAAGCATGACAGAAAACTGATCGATAAATATTTTTCAGAAATAGTACAGGTCTTGCAGGACTTCAGAAAGCCGTCAACAGCTGTCAGCTGCAGACACTGATAATGTTACCAAAACCCTTCAATACAGGCCCTGCAGACTCTCTTATCTGCTTCCACTTCCCGTTAGCATGCCGTCAATGGTTCAATGCGCAATCATCTCCAGATTCGACACGTCGCCTCACCTCCATCGCCGTAGGTTTCAATGCCATATCCATCTTGGAGCCCGTTGCTCCAGGTGCCGTCGTATCTGGCAGGTGTGTTGTAGCTCTGGCGGACGCCGTAGCGCCCCTTGAAGCCGTGGCTCCACTCCCCGCGGTAGATCCACTTGCCTTTATTCTCCACGCCGAGCCCATGCCTCTTGCCCTGGGACCAGTAGCCCTTGTAGGTGTTCCCACTGGGCCAGGTGTACACGCCGACTATCTCGAAGCCGTGCGACCAAGAGCCCGCGTACTCGCCCTGGCCCTTGGGTCCGGTGCAGATGCCGTGTCCGTGGGCTTTGCCATCCTCCCACCCCCCGCAGTAAGTGCCGCCGTCGTCGAAGTCGAACCTTCCGCCCGTCATTCAGATGCCAAGCTGAGAGGGAAAACGGCACGACCAAGGCAGGGGCGTCCAGGACCAATGGACCAGAGGATGACTGGTGGAGGAGAAAACGCTATTCAGAGTGGTGATGAAGATGATATTGATGTATTGATGAGGACGACGAAGTGAGCCCCCCCCCCCCCCCCCCCCCCTTGCGAGCGCAAATGATATATAGCCTATAAATATATGTAACGATTTTAAATGGGCATCGGAAGTGTGAAGGTATGAATGATGGGCGTCATTTACCAGATCCGCACACCGGCTTGTTCGTTGAGTGTGGCTGGTCTCCCCCCTCTCGCCCACTGGCCACCGAGGGAGGGAGGGAGAAGAGAGAGGTACCCTCGCTGGAGAGAGACACCCGGCCAATCATAAGCCACGTCACCATAAAGATCCCGCCCACTCATCCTCTCCCACCACTGATGCATCACAACCGCCTCCACTAAAATTGACTTAAATGTTATACAATAATATATCAAAGCTATTTCGAGAGCGAGTGCATCCTATATTAAATTCGTTTTCGTATTAATGTCTATAAAACCAACCAAACAAGCAGAATATCACTTTACAATGACTGCGTTCAAAATGTGATTAGATTGTATACCGGCCAATGGGATGCGCAATCTACATGTAAAAAGTTTAACAAATATATGGACATTTTCTTTAAAAATATTTGCTGATTATTTCTCATCTACAGCAGTTATATACACGGTGTGCTTTTAATAACCCGAAGATGGGCTCTAAAAGATGGCTTAAGCGACATCTGCTGTCACGTATATTTACTGCATCGCAGAGCCTTGTAAAAGGCTCACCCTTTCACAAACACTGACCTACCTTCCTATCTGAACCAATTATCAGTTATACAGTACTTTATCTATCACTAATATTGGTTAGAACAATGGTCAAGTATGTTTCGATACGTTTAAAAATATCTTAGGAACGCATAAGCATAGTTTGTCCTTGTGTGTAAATTATTTCATGTCTGTTAATCCTGTGATCTATGGTGTAGGTCTGATTGTTAGAATAGAATATAATAGAATAGAATAGAATAGAATGTTTTTTTTGTCATTGCATAGCTAGTATACAACGCATATTAAATAAATATGAACAGTAACTTGAATAAATATGTAATATTTTTATGATTACAAATGTCAATCAAAAGCAGTGATCGTTCCCCAGAGATGAAATTATTAACATAATAGTTACGTTAGTCAAAGATCCTCATTAAAAGTTAATTTTAACAGCAATGCTTCAACATATTTAGCATTTTCCTTTTACAGTGTCGAAGTCATTATTTAATATTTTAATCCGTAAAAAAATAACCTAAAAGTCACTTTAAATTACTCATTACAGTACACGGAAGGTAATACTGTAAACAAACTTATTAATTTCAAATGGACGAGTAATTTGAGATGTATTACATTTTAGAAGCGATTTATCCAACACAGTTCAAGCGCATGTTATATTTAGACAATTAATAGGGAAAAATAGTATTATTCATTCAAATAACTCACAAAATGCCTATAAAATTCTGTATATTGCTAGAAATTGTACTGAACAGGAATTCACCCTTCACACGGTGTAGTAACCCTCCCTGCCACTAAGCGGTGTCTTGAGTCAACTTGTGCATTGTCCCCTGAATATCCTCCCTTGTCCCTTGTGCCCCCAAAACCGAAAAGATGGAGGCTGAAAACAGCCAACACGATGAGAACGCAGCTCTTGTGGAAAAGGACACGGGCGAGAGCACGGCCGAGAAGTGTGATGCAATTGCCAAAGCAAATGAACCAAAGTTAACACTTTATCACTGGACGCAGTCGTTTAATTCACAGAAGGTAAGCGTTCCATTTCAGCACCAGACGCCCACGGAGAGCTCCCAATTGAGGCTCATTTAAAGACGCCCTGTGCGCTATTTACATAAACCTCCAGGATGTAACCTTATCTTGTTATCGTGTTCACTTGCACAGTGAAAGAGTTTGAATGTAAGGTGTATTTTATTTACAGTTTTGAGTGGTGGGAGTATCGTCGTGCAATACAGTTGTACTGTAAACATTTTCATTGGAGCTCCATTTTGAGAATGCATTTTTCTGATGGCTTTTTAATTTGTTCTCCCTATTTGAAATGTACACATCTTGCTTTGCCAAATTAGGCTTGTCAGCCTACTCTATAGGTAACGTCGATCATTTTGATAAAATGAACGTTTTCTAGATATATAAAGCAGAAAAGGGGACGCCAGTAACATGATGGAACGTCAGCAAGGATGGAAACAAATGTTCTTTTTTGAATGTCAGTTACAACCATGACAAAGGCTTTACTGGCACCAGAGCACATCCAATAGGGGGAATTTGGTATGCCGGGATTTGGGAGTTGCATATGTTATCGCTCCAAAAACAAACAAAACATACGCCTGCACAAACACACACATGCACAATAGAAGTTTCAATGAACAGAATAGAACAAGGATGCCGAATTCATTTAGCTAAAAATCTATTCTCAAGTATAACTTAAAAACGACTCAGTGTTACTTAGATGTAGAATTACGCGATGTGTGCCAGCCTGGTCCCAATTCTAAGTGAATAATGGTGCAGAACTGTTGTTGTAAAACAATTTATATAAAAATAAATATGAATAAAGTAAAATAACTTCCTTTTTACTCCTCAATATATCCCAATATAATATTGTTCCTTAAATTGCATGTCATGAATATCTATTATCTGTTATCATTTTTTAATAACATAACTATTTTGTATTATAGAACACATAACAAGATTGGCACAAATAACCATGGGACACGAGAGGAGTAAGGACCCCTACCAGGCACTCCACTAGAGTTCAGTAGAAAAAGCGTGTAACAACAAAAAACACACAAAAACATCACAAAGTGCAAAGCTAGACGCTAATGCAAAACGTGGATGCTAGAGTAGTGTTTCATTTTCTGTCAATGAAGTAATCATTGAGCTGACTTCGCCCAAGAGTGGCAAGTGGTCAAGTCCGCTTGTAAGTTCCAGTGCTCATCTGAGCATTGCTGGTAAAATTAAGAATTTTAGTGTATTGATTATGGACAGCGGGCTAATGGGTTCAATCCCATTCATTTTTATAATGTTTCACACAATCATCTTGATGGCTGGATTAAACTTTCTTGCAGGCCAGATCTGGACCACGAGCCATACGTTTGACACACCTGGAACAGCACATCATATCAGATTGTATTCGATCCCCTTAAGAAATGAAAACGTCTTCTTCCCAGGTGCGCCTGGCCATCGCAGAAAAAGGTTTGCGTTGTGAAGAGTATGACGTGAGCTTACCACTCAGCGAGCACAACGAACCATGGTTCATGCGTCTCAATCCGACTGGCGAGGTGCCCGTCCTGGTTCACGGAGACAGTGTCATCTGTGACCCTACACAGATCATGGACTACCTCGAGCACAATTTCACAGATGGTAAGACGAGGCGGATTCATGTATTACACCGCGGGGCTACACTTTTTCCATTTGTCTCATCAGTTATGTTAAGATCCCATTATGCATATGATGGATTGTTTTGTTTTTTGCAAAATACCTCAATTAACACTGTTTTGCATTGCTGAATTGTTTTCATTCTTAACTCATTTAATCCCAAACACATATTTTTACGTTTTTTTTTTTTTTTTTAAGATTTCAGATATTCCCAAGCGCTTGCTTTTATATTTTATAATTTATTTAAGTTTTTATTTTATTCAAAGCAGTCAAAAAACAGCTAGTACTGAATGAATCGAGTCCTAAAGTAATCTTTTACCTTAATACTTTAGTTATCAATTACTTTAGAGTTGTCAAAATCATTTTTACTGTGGGCCACATTGTTGTCATAGTTTCTGTCAGAAGGCCAGTATAACAGTGCAATCGAATAAATTTTATTGTTTGTCACACACTTTCCTAGTTTTGAAATCAGAAGCCAAAAAAAACTGAAAAAAAAATTAAATAAAAATTAAATTAAAAAAAATTAAATAATAAAAAAATAAAATAAAATAATCAATTATGTTAGGTACTAATGTATTTAAATTAATACAATACTTTAAGCACTAAACCATTAAGGTAATTGATTACTTAAGTTATAAATTACATAAAAGTAATTAATTATTTTAGTACCTAATTACCTAAAGTAATTGATATGTTTCTTACTTAGTTATCTATGTTAAGTAAACAATTACTTCAGGAATTGTTTGCGCAAAGTAATAGGTTACTGTAGTTATTTAGTATCTAAAGTTATTAATTACTTTAGTGCTTGATTCATATTGTACCAGGTACTGTAGACCCTCTTTTAGCCAAACCCTTGAAAAAATTGTGATTGGACATCTGCAATCAATTACTTTAGTTGTTTTGTACTAAGAGTAATCAATGAACTAATTTCATGGCTGTACATAAAATAATATATAATACTGTAGTACTTATTTAACAACATAATGCAATTGATTACTTTAGTACTTAACTCATTTAGTACCGGCCATTTTAGAACTACATAGCCATTTTTATGCTCCCGCATTTTCCCTCATTAAATGCAAATGTCAAGAATGTTAAAAATACTCAAATGTGTTAATGTTTTATTCACTTGAAGCAGGCTGTTTTTGTGTGCAAAACATTTTTTTCGTAATATGTCCCTTTTCAGTTTGTTACGTTTATGTTATTGTTTCAGTTATTTCCTTTCGGCATGTACCGATCCATGGTACTTTATCCTGCTTGCTTAAGTGGAGAAAAATCTGGTAAGCATAAAATCATCCAACAAACTGCCTTGCATATGTGTATTTTACGGAAGCCAAACTTGCAGTATCTTCTAGAAAGCCATTTGAGCATAAACTTTGTCCTTCTTAGAATGAAAATACAGCAAATTCTTAGCCTTAAATTATATATATATATATATATATATATATATATATATATATATATATATATATATATATATATATATATATATATAATTATACACATTCTCAAGTGGCTTTCCAATCGGACTTCCCTTCTTTTTCACTCTCCTATTCTTCACCTGCAGAGGGCACTCCCAGGCTGATACCGGAAGAGGGAAGCACATACTACCACAGAGTGCAGCACTACAGGGAGCTGCTGGACTCGCTCCAGATGGACGCCTACACGCACGGCTGCATCCTCCACCCTGAGATCACCGTAGACTCGCACATACCGGCTTATGCTGCCACAAGTATACGAAGTGAGACACAATGGCCTGCTTGACATGTGTTTAAAAATATATATCCACAGTTCATTATAAACGTGTTCACATTAAATAACCAGAGGTGGGCAGTCCGTCTGTAATGACAGACAGTCCGTTTTGCCACCACACATCCTCATGACGAGAACATTTTAAACAACAGATTCAGCCAGATGGAACATTAGATTTTATCCTTTTTCATCCTTTATCACCCAGTTAAATCTTGAATGTTTAAACTCCCATATAATTGGGAGCATGGAAATTTAAATACAGTTTAAACAGGCAGCAAGTATATTTACAGTACATGCACTCAATAATAACTAATTGATTGATAGAGCACAAGTATACATCAGCTATTATTAGGAGAAAAAGGATCTTTAATTGTATTTCTCCTCACTAAGATAGCCGAGCATGGATGAGAGGTCAATGTTTGCACTGCATTTCAGAGTCATGGTTTCCTGAACTGAAATGCAAACTGTACATTAAGTAGCTCATTGCATTCATTGTGCACATAGTTGAGCAAAGCATTCTGGGATGTCTTTCCACAGGTAAGGAGGTGATGGCATTCAAGTAACTAGTTGGCATATCGCAAAATGACAATCTCGCGAGCCAGGAAATGCAAGATAGAAGTTTTAAAATTACCCTCAAAAGGCATTTTCTCATAAAAGAAATTAAGCAAATCTTTGCTTTTTACTTGTATGTGACAGATTATAAGTGCTCATGTGTAAAGTTTGTTTTATGTAACCGTTTCTGTAAATGGCTTTTTATAGATTGACTTCAGAGGTTGAAAGCTCTCTGAAACACAATTACGTGAATGCCTTTTAGTGGACAGGATAGCTTATTGCAGTCTAGGGGCAGGTAAAGCGTGCTATGGATTTAGTGTGAGTTGCCATAAGCTTTTCTACCTTATACGGTTGGTTGAGTGTTTGGCGTGAAGACTGTAAGGTATTGCTTTGGGTTTAGTTTTAGGATGAATGAAATTTCAAGATTACTTTCTTGGGGAAGGTTTTTTTTTGTGAGGGACGGAACAGAAGCGATGATGAAAGTGCTAGAAATGTGGGAAGTGATGCTCATGTTTGACCCACGGACTGACCATTACAGTTTAATTTTCAAAAATGTCGGCCCGATGACGACGGGAGGTGGTCCATGTACCGATCGGACTTTAAATGATGGACCTGCATAAAAGTGTAAAACGCCCACCTCTGGAAATAACCTTCATAATATTCAAATGAGCTCATTCACTGCCATTGACGGCTTTTGACGTCAAACATCAAAAACAACATTTTCACTGTGCTGGCAGTGCTTAAGCGCTATTGACAGCTATAAAGGGCAAAAAATAATTAGCTACTTGCTATTTACATTTTATGAAATTGATTAACTTATTTATTTATGCTACAGCACAGATTCTAAACACAGAGTCAGAGCTGAAGAAACTTGCAGAGGAGAACCCGGAACTTAAAGATGCTTATATAGCAAAACAAAGGCGCTTGAAGGTGAGTCATAAAATAGTCTAATTGTCAGATCCATGTTAATTTTGTGATTAAATTGATGCCTGCAGTCCAAGTTGTTTGATCACGATAACATGAAGTACCTGAAGAAGCTTCTGGATGAACTGGAGAAGGTGATGGATCAGGTTGAGACGGAGCTACAGAGGAGAGAGGAAGACACACCAGGTAACCCAATAATTTTGACAACACAATGATGCGAATAATATTATAAAGAGGACGCTTCGCTTTCAGAAGAAAACAGTCAACCGTCTTGGCTGTGCGGCCAATTCTTCAGCATGGCCGACGTCTCGCTGGCCGTCACCCTTCACCGCCTCAAGTTCCTGGGCCTGTCCCGTCGCTACTGGGGCAATGGCAGCCGCGCCAACCTGGAGGCCTACTATGAGCGCGTGCTGGAGCGGCCGGCCTTCAGGAGAGTCCTGGGCCACGTCAACAACATTCTCATCTCTGCTGTGCTTCCGGTTGCCTTTCGGGTGGCCCGCAAGAACGCGCCGGTTATTGCCGGGACCACGCTGTTGATCGGGCTTTTGGGCGGAGCCGCTTACCTGGCCTTTTTTTACATGAGGAGGAGGTTGCCTCTTTCCAGTTGGGGAAGCTGGAGCTGAATTGAATGGATGACACAAATTCTGTATACTTTAAAGGGGAAGTCAAACCAAAATGTTTATTTTACCATAATATGTTCGAAGTAACCCCCATGGAGACATGCACCTGAATGTTTTTTTTTTTTTTTTTAGAAGATTATAAACATATACATATGCATATACAGTATTTGACTTTATTTATCATAGCAATTGAGTTGTTCCAAGTAACTTCATGTTACATTGTACTGACTGACTTAAACCCAACTCCTAACCCTAACCCATTTTTACACAATCATTATGTCTGCGAAAATGAAAGTTTGATTGATGTATTCTGATTGTACACCTAATTCCATTTTAAATTTAAACTTAAAAAGTATAAGCTCTGTGACATAAGCTTAGTTCTGTGAAAATGTATCACAAATAAATAAAATGTCTTATGAACAAGGTTTGCTTGAGGTCAAAATGTATTTCAAGGACTAAAACGTCTCACTATGAGCCATTTTTGTTGTTTGGCGGCCAGGGCCATACCAACATTTGCTAAATCTGAGTTCAGCCCTTCCTAAAATACAAAATTAATTTGTATTCCACAGCCACAACATTAATTAGCATGCCATGTTAAGATTAGCGAGGGCGCATAATATGGATCTCACATATTGTAAATAGAATTTTTGGGTTAACTTCCCCTTTAAAGTCAAACCACATTTATTTATGAAATATGTAAAATATTTAGCTGCACTCAAAATTAAATTGGATTAATAAAAAAAAACTCCATGCTATAAGGCCATCAATACTTGCTGTATGGAATGTTTCTAAATGATAACTCAATCATTTAGATGGGGATTGTATATAAGCTAAGTGGATTTATGACCATATAAAATTTCCATATATTATTATATAAAATTGGTGAAAGTTTGTAAAAAGATGCAGGGGTATCTATCCATTCATGAAAATGTCTACCCACCAAAAACTTTTCTCATGAATCAAAAAACAAGATAGCCAAAAAACATATTTTTACATTTATTGTATAATCATACTATGGCTGTGGCTTTAGCTGTACTGAACTATAAATATGAGGTCATCATAGCATTGTTCAAATAACCATGCTCAAATAAGCAAAATAATAAAAAATGAATAAAAATAATTAATTAAAAAAATACTGCATGCAATATTGCAGTTGCTCACAGCACAAGCATGTAACAAATGTATACAGTTTGGAAGCTTCTCACAATAATAGCAATAGTTCAAGCATCAACCTGAGTATTTTTAACAAGCCATGCAAATGTATTTGAATGCACTCTCGCTCTCTTATTCCTACATGGATACTACAACTTGGATTTAAAAAAAAAAAAGCCAAATTGCTTATACTTTCTCCAGACTCACCTACAGCCACAGAAAAATGTCCAGTTGGCCATACTCTAATAAGCTCTCCATACTGTAAATCAGTGATTTTTACACATCTCACAGGGGAAATGACAAAACATTCCCAGACTCTGGATGCAAGTAAAATTCTACAGGCCAATACTGACATGGAACATATGCAAAGAGGACTCACGTGAGCTGGGCTACACATAAAGCAGACACATGTTGGGACGCCTCCAGCCTGTCTGGCCTGCGGCCTCCGCATCTGGTGGGCTGCGGATTGTAGCTGTCATTGAGCACATGAATGCTGGCTCATTACCACACAGGTCACAATAGTGAAAAAGACTTGGCATTTATTCCTAATAAATGGGGGTTTTGTGTGTGCGTTATCTACCATGTAAATCAAAATCAGTATGATTGTCTTTATGGTGGAAGAAATTCAAAAGGAATTGATTTACTGTGCAAGTGTATCAAATTATGTGCTTACGAGTGCATCCACAAGGAAGCAGTGTTTTCTCATCCAGCTTCGATATGTTGGCTGTGGTATTTATGAAAGTGCGGTAATGAGATTGAGATCTGTAATCAATTAATCCAATTACCCTAATTGCCCAAATTTAAGACACAACTGTATAGGTACGTCCTATAAATAGCAACATTCGTGGAAGATTGATGTCTCAGTCAAAAAAGCTGAGTTTTGAAGCACAGATATGCATTTTTATATCGGCCGTATTCTTTCTTCCAATAATTACCGCAATGGCTAGCTGGAGGGCGAAAGTGAGTTGGCAACAGCTGTTAGCAACAAGTGCCAGTTGCATCTTACAGTAGCGCGTGTTAACCAAGGATGTTATGGCATTATTTTCAATTAAACAAGCGAGCAGACTGAACCAACATCCGAGTCCATCCTTGTTCACACACAGGAGAGGATTGTGTAAAAGTTATGATTCCTCCAGCTAATTCATTAAAAATGAAATAGTTAGAGAACACAGAAAGGTATTCCATTTGACTAATTTATTAATTGTGGTCTTTTGTCATATACACACTATCATAAGAAACGCGGATGCAGCTTAACCTCGGGTTATTTATGGTAAAATTAACTCGAACTGCATCGCGAGGAATAGGAAAACAACTGCTTTGCGAGTATAGTAGTAGACATAGTAATACCACACAATGAAATTATTCTGATCACTTCCCCAAGCAGACTACATTCTATATTCGAGCAAATAATGAAGTAGGCAATTTAAAAAAAAAAAAACAGTGATAGAGCAATGATGGCAGTAATAATAAACCACTAATACATGAATAGGCTTGCACTCTGAGCAGATTATGCAACACAATGTCATCCAATCAGTGTCAACTTAAGGGTGTGATTGACCTTTCTCTTCCAACCCCCCAAAAATCAAGCCAAAGAATCCTGATGCATTAAAAACACATCTAATCATCATACAGAAAATATAAAGCTAGAAATTAAAAATGAGATTAATGCAATAAAAAATAATGCATTAACCATATAATTAATTGACATACACACACATATACATTATATTCAATAACATGAAATGTAATCCACGTGAAGAAACAATATTTAAATCAACACTGTACATTAAAGATGTTGAAGGACAAGCCAACAAACTTGAAAACAACATACAAAGTTTAAATTTCTGCATGTCATAAATAATCAAGTACTGTTCATGACAACGTAAAAAAATGCCCTCTGAGTGTAATGCAGACAGTTTGATTCAAACTGTTTGAATAAATACCAATTTTGAGCAAATAAACAGAAAATAGACTCTTATTACAGTGTGAAACGGGGACCGTTGCAGGTGTGCAAAACAACACACGTCTGAGTAGTTGACATGGCTCGCATTGAAATCCCAGCGGACCAAACACAAAGTGGAGTAGAAGGAGGAACAATTGGAGGGTAAAGTAAAAAGGTCAAAAGCAAAACTTGACCTCAACGCATCACTGGGAGACCATGTTGACAAAAGACAGGCTACTCTATTGAAATGGCAGGTTGAGATACAGTTCCAGTCAAAAGTTTGGAAATACCGTCAAATTTATTTCTTTGACTACATTAAGAGGTCAAGAGGTTTAAACTATTAAACCTTAAAAATGCACAGCTGTGAACTGAAAATCATTTCAGGTCATAAAGTATCATTTAAGTCACAAAATTGACAGAGAAAAGACCAAGGTGTACAAAACGGTTATCTGGGCAAAAGAAGATAATGTGTTTTGATCATTTGTTTTGTTTTGTTTTTAGGCAAATACTTCTGTCAAGTAAAATGTATTTATACCTCGAGAAAGTATTGCAACTGGGAGTCCCTCTTTGAGACTCAACAAGGTGCAATAGATGCCGAGTGCAAAGATAACACATTGTGTCCTAAGTGTCCAATATGAAGATTCAGCAAAAGCCAGCACGGCAGCATTCTGTACTTCTTTATATTCTTAATATAAATGATGCACTGTAAATATTAATCTAAATTTCAGGAAATTTGGAAAAAACAGACTGTGTCCTCGAACGTTTGACGAGTCCAGTATGAGATTTTCATCAGACACCAGCTGGGTTTACATAGAGCACAGGTGTCGACCGCCAGTCCTCGAGGGCCGGTATTCTGCAGGTTTTCCAGTTTTCTCTCCTAAACACACCTGATTAGGATCATTTTCAAGCTCTTTCAGCGCTTACTAATGAGCTAATCATTTGAATCAGGTAGGTTGAGGAGAGAAAAATAGAAAATCTGCATGATACCGGCCCTCGAGGACTGGAGTTTGAAAACTATGACAGACTCATGATTTTAGAATTAGAATGAATCTGAATAACCAGAAAATGCTCCACATGAAGACCTCAAGCCATAGTTTCTGTATGATTTGAACATGAAATCAAAAAGTTTAAATCCCCTTTTAATTGATTTAACAGAAGACAGTTGTGAGATTGATATATGCACGATCCAAACAATTGGCTTGCTGGATTAAGAAACAAAAAACGGGATGTCAAGATGCAATCTACATTAAAATTCGGACAAAACTATTAGGCTTCAAAATTCATCAGGACTTGGGATAGAAGGCTTAAAATTCGGACTGTCTTGGTAAAAATGGGACATTAGGTCAACCTGTCTATGGTCAACAGGTAATTCTGACTGTCCTCCACATTAAATTGCAACAGGATGTTGAATTTAAAGAATATATGGGAGAGAAGGAGGTGGAAGACAATGAACAAGTGGGTACAGATGGTAGAGCTTTTGAAACACCAGAAGACATGGCAAAAACTCTAAAGTGAATTTCAATGGCTAGAGAGATATTTACATATATTTACTGGCTCCTCTCAAGAAAGAGAAGCAGCGGATTGACACAGAGTCCCTCCCAGAGCTTCTCGCAGGTGAATCGGTGAATTTTTCTTTCGGTTCAGCTCTCTCTTTACCAAGACAGACCGGTACAGAGGCCGCATTACAGCACACGTTGATCTCCTGTTCCATCCAACCCTCACTCAAGTCCCCAAGATACTCAAACTCCTCCACTTGGAGCATGACCTCATCCGCTACCCAGAGAGGACTTTCTACCCTTTTCCGACTGAGGACCTTAGCCTCAGATTTGGAGGTGCTGATCTTTATCGCTAGTGCTTCACGCTCGGCTGCGAACCGTTCCAATGAGCGTTGGAGGTCACGACCAGATGAACACAACAGCAAACAACAAAGATGCGTTGCTGAGACTCCCAACCCGGACCCCCTCAACGCTTTGGCACAACAGTCCTAATGTTCTTGACTTTCTTGACCGTCACATGCTATTTCTAAGGGAAGTGCAACTTCTAGTTCAAGTGGAGTAGCTCAAAAGACAATCAAGACACACTAAACCCCTATCACGTGTCAAAGAAGGCCAAAGGAGAACATAATATATACTTTCTGAATAGAAAGTGTTTGTGGACAAGCAAGCGAATGGTTAGAGGAGTGGTGTGAGCTTTGTTGGATGTCCACAGACAGGCAGGCTGGGTAAACACAAACCCACACAGCAGTAGCTGACAGCCAAAGCCACTTGATGGTACACGCTGGACTAAACCCTGGAGCTAAGAATTGAGTGGGCTTGATTGGCAGCGTGGAAACTTCAGCTTGGGAGTTAAAAACCCTTGGCAAAGAAGAGATGGTTCATCTCTACAGCGTTATTGCATAATCTTTGGATGCACACTTGAGATGTCAAGATGAAAAAAACCTCAATAAGTTGAGCAGCTCTTTCACTCTGATGAGCATTGTTCTTCTCAGATCTCCCACGATGACTTTGGACACCCCCACCAGAATCGATAAGAGGTTTTCTCGTCCAAACCCCATTTGTCAGCGTCAAAAGGTCTTCTGAGAAAAAAACCCACCGAAGCCTTTCAGAACATCTGCCATGTACTGTTTGCCGAGACGACAGAGGTGGGATCTCAGCGTGTTGACACTACTGTTAAAATGACCCCCCGCTGGCTCGCCCCTCACAGCTTTGTGATGAAATCCTGTGCCACCATTCATCCCCACATGTGCTCCTCAAATATTTAACCTGGCCCTACATAAACAGCGCTCCGAGTGAACCTGTTGCGTTGCAAATCACGGCGCGGCCAAGTCACACACACGAGTGCCGATTTTTTTATTGTGCTAATGAATTTTCTCGACCTTTTAATGGTTATGTCGTGACATGATCGTTAAACCATGGGTTTTTGACTCAATTTTAACGATGGAAACTCCAAATTTGAACACGGTTCAGTATTGAAATTTCTCATTGACTGCCTTTAACTGAAGATATAAGTTTAATAAAAAAAAATAAATAAATAAATAATATAGAGTGTAAAGATTGTTTCAAATCATCATAAAATCTCAGGCAGCAGTATTATAATATATGAATATAGATCTGAATAAAACGACAATAAGGGCCAATTATTCGCTCTTGAAGACACGCAACAGACATAAAGATCGGGGAAGTGTAACTTTTATTTGGTCTATTTGTTTGCAAGTAACTAATAAAACTAGTCTGTTGTGTTTGTTTTTTCATGATGAGTTTCATGGTTTAGTGTAATCCGCTCAAATTTTGAATAATAAAAAAAATATGACATAAGGCGAGGCAATGCAATACAACAACAAAAAAAGGAAATTAAATAAAAAGAGGCCAGCAGACTAAAATCAAAACATTTTCCATTTCCAGATTCTCTATAAGGGTCCTTTTGACTCACAACATAATAAGATTGGGTTAATAATGTGACCCACTTTGTTTATTCATAAAAAAAGGTATCTTACAATGCAGTGCAATGCAATGAAAAGAATGAAAACAAGGACCAGCCGTCTAAATTTAATACAAGTATACGATTCCTATTTTTTCAAATGAGCCAGGTTGACCCACATTATTATCGGAAGGTTTTCATGAGTTAATGTGATGCACTCTTATGATTAATCATATTTCAAAAAAAGCATCAGATAATGCAAAACAATGCATCGCAATTTTAAAAAAAGAGACCAGTGGACTAAATGTGAATATATTTTTTTTCCAATTCCAGATTTTTTTTGTATCATAGCGAGACCTGCTCTAATATTTGAGCATCAAAAACATCACCTAGGGCAATTTAATGCCATGCAACTAAAAGAATACAAAATGGATAGAAAGAGGCTAACAGACTAAGTTTACATTTATTTGTAATTCTAGATTTTCCAAATGCGTCAGTTTGACACGCAACACAACAGGAAGGTTAAATTAATTGTTAGCCAAAATTTAACGATGCAGCCATTAGCTCTTCTATTTCTGTAAGTTTCTATCACCTGTTCTGTGGTTGTCATCAGATTTTTAACCTTTGCTGTTAAAGATGCTTTTCTGTGGCGGAGTCACTTAAACGAAAGCATGACCTTCATATTCTGTTCTTGTACATATGAGATTTTTTTAATTATTATTCTGAATCTTGTTTTTTAATTCGCTATTGGTACACACACAAAAAATTGTATTTGAATAATATGTCCCCTTTTAGCCATTATGTGATTCACAGGGTACATTGCTTCTCAAACAGAGACCGCGACTGGATTATGTGAGCGGGGTAACAGGTGAAACTATATATGGTATTCCAAGCAGGCACTGGGAAGCAGCTTTTTACATTGGCAAGATCGCGCCGCCTTTTTGCCAAGTACAATAGTCAACATAATGAGAAACACTTGTTCCTGAGAATGAACCATCCAGTCATCCACACAGCCCTCAAGCAGGGGGAGCCTGCGCATGTTTTACAGTGTTTAACATTATCATTGATTGTGTTTGGTGGCTTTGGCTCGCCGCCGCAAAGATATTCACATACAGCGTCGGCCATGGAAAAGCTGGCTTGAGAGAGGCGCAGTAAAACATGAGTGCGGTATTGTATTCTGTGGGCAAGGAATAACACATTGACTTGTGCAAGGCTTCTCCAGAAAAAGGACTTTTTTTCAGCTGCTAATTGGAAATATTCAACTAAATAGAAGTCCATGATGTAAGACAATACTGTGTGTAGTTGTATACTGGTATGTCGGAAATGTTCCCTTGGCATGTCCAAAATATTCCCTTTTTAGGAGACTTCAAAGGTATGCTCAACCATCATTGTATCATGAAAGACAGCAAGTTGTTTTCAACATTTATGATCAATAATTTGTGATAAAAAATGATTAAAAATCACCAAAAGGTAACAGGTTTAGCCTGACGCCAGAAAAATGCAAATACAAAAATGCAAATTTCGTGAGAACTCATTTAATGTGTAGGTGTGTGTGTTATTCCTTCACATTTTGATGACAAAAAATGGTTTGGTCTACTGAAAATGATATCACAGTTACTCGATCCAACACCCAATCACAGCGCACCTCTTTTTTTGGGGGGATTTGGGAGTACATGTGATGTCATTTTCAGTTGACAGCATGTTGCAAAATGTGTTTTTAAACATAGTTATTGAACATGAAAAATACAGTAATTTAGTTACCAAATTAATAATGGAAAAAAATGAACTCTTACTGCTTAGGTTTCGTACGTCTTTAAAGGGATAGTCCAAGAATAATACGTGTTTTACAGTTGAAAATGTATAAATAACAGAATTATCCACTTAAATAGATACTATCCTCATTTTTTAATAACTAAAAAAGTTTATGTATTTAAAGGCATACTGTATACGAAGTAATATTTTTAGTTGAAAATGGCTAAACACGTAGACTATGCCTCTAAAGGGATACTAAATTTGTTTAGCGATGTTCAGCAGGAAAAAAGTCAATATTTTGTAACTGTTCACTGCTGAATACGGCAAATAAGTTGAATATCATTTTAAAGGGATGGTGCATTTATTTAGCAATTTTCAACAGTTAAAAGTCATTTTGTATATAATTAATACAATGACTGAATAATTTTTCATGTAAGATTAATCATTTTTGAAAACACATTTTGCCACTTCCTGTGGACTAAAAATGACATCACGCACTCAGGGCTTACATAACAGCCAATCGTGGCTCAGCCTGTGAATGTAACGTGATCAACAGACAGGAGATCTGTGATTGGTCGCTAGCAGAGCCTCGAGCCCTAATTATGTCATTTTTAGTCGACAGCAAGTGCAAAAATGTCAATCTATAGACAATTTTTAACCTTCTACTGTTGAAAATGGCGAAATAAGTGAAGAATCCCTTTAGTAGTTAGAAATGATTCCAAAAAGCCACATTACTTTTAATGTGGGTGGAATTCACAACTGTACATGAGTAATTCTGTGCAATCACAACTCTTGTCCCAAATTGTCTAGTTATGCATCGCACTAATTACCTCGTCCCTGTGCATTGTATGTAAAGCATTTTTTGTTCCTCTCATCATAGAACAATAATAATTTTTCATCTCACAAACTCAATCGACAAAGCATTTGACTGTGTACAGCTGACAAAGCAAGAATAATGGGGTTGTTTATAAAGAAACGGCAGGAAATGACTTTAGTTGATAGAAACATTTGAGCTCTCCTCTAATGTGCTGCACTATTGAATTTTGACACAAGCTGCACACACTGGCATCCATGTACAGTATTTGACAGTTCATATATCATTTTAGCTGAAAAGCAACATAGCAAAGTAGTGGAGTGAGCTGTCAAGGTAAGATGAATTTCTTGGCATTCATTCATCATCATTCATTTATTGCTAAGTGACAAGCTGGAACCATCATGGGCGATGGTGAGTCTTTATTTTTACATTGGCCAATGGGGTTTCAAACATATGACCTGGGGGCCGGTTTTAACGGGTTTTAATCCTGCCTGAGATGATTTTGTCATGTAAGGTATAAAATGAGCTACAAATATTTCAATAAATGAAAAACTTGAGATGTTTTATGATTCATAGTCACAATGTTTTCTGATTAATCGTGAGGTTTTGCTCGTACTGTTTTCGACTATTAAAAAAAAATAGTAAATCTGAAGTTATGATTTCCATTTATGGAAACATGAGCCTGATTTAGTCAAAACACTACACATACAGCAAAGGTGTCAAACACACAGCCCGTGGGACGGTTCTGGCCCTTGAATGGGTTTAATCCAGCCCGCGAGATGATTTTATAATTAAAAGTATAAAAATGAGCTGAGAATTTTCCCCTTCAAAGATGCAACTTTTTTTTTTTTTTTTACTAGTAGCAGTAATTCACATGAGCTCACCATGTTTTGTCGTGTTGCATTACCATGGTATTGAAGGTTAGAAGGCCACATTGGGAGCTTTATGCTTTTGGAGGTTTGGTGTGAGGGCTCCATTTCTGGATGGCAGCACTATACTAACAAACACTTGCACTGATATGGAACAACCCCTGAAGCTGCAAACTGTACTTGCTGTGTTTCGGACCCCATGAGTCAGACTTCTCCGAAAATGTTGCACGGCAGCAAACCTAAATATTTTCTTCGTGGATATGGACACCTTAAGGGAGAATCCAGTATGGTCTTTGTGGTTAATATTGTGAATGAAGCTGGGTGTGAAAAGTGTGTCTGTGTCATCCGTTTGGGGCTGAACTTCGAATGTGCAGACTCTTCTTGCCCTATCCTTAATTTAAAAAAAAAAAAAAAAAGGAGAGAAAAGAAAGGATTAAGGGCCAAATGTGGGAAAAAAGCTCATCTATCCCCAGCTCAGATAACTCTTTCGACCCCAAAAGAATACATATGTGGGTGTGGGTGTGTATATATATATATATATATGTTTTAATTACGGACATTAAATCAAAGGTCTTATTTATTTATTTATTTTCCAGTCTTCTCTGGTGTTTGTAAATGAATTTAATAATTAATATTAAATAAATCCTTTAGTACTAAACTAAACTAAGTAAAATTACCCCTAAGTATGAATTTTAGGTATTGAAATACTGTAGTAAGCAATTACTTTAGGCACCCAACTAAAAAAGTGTTTAACTAATGCTAATTGGAAACATTATCATAGCTCATTTGATTGTGTACTTAAATACTGAAGTAATCTTTTAAATTTCAAGCGTTTGGTTACAGGAAGGTCCAAAAATGACTGGTACAAAATAAATTAAGCACTGTAGATATTTAAGTAGTATAGAAATAATTTGAGTAATTGATTACTTTGGATACAAATTTTAAGTAAGAAAGTACTAAAGTACTAAAGGAAATAATTTCAAGAATAATGTGGGGTAATGTGAAATTAATGTTGCAAGAATAAAACAATTGGAAGTTTCAATTCTTTATTTTTCTACACAGTTGAATTCATCTAAAACCCCTCAAAGTCGTCATCACCATCTGACACACCAAATGGCTCCTCCCATTTAAATCCCAGACGTCATCTCCTTCCTGTTTGTCGTTTGCGCAAACATCTGCGTTACTCTTCCACGGGTAGTCATCTTATTTGGGACGTTCTTTACCTACGTGATGACTGTTGCGAGATCAGAGGGGCTCTCCTCTCTTGGTCTACCTAATGAGTATCTGTATGTTTCATCAGGGAGACGGGTACTCTTACAACACACTTGATTGGCTCTCGGCGTGACCATCGACCAAAGAGGTCAGCAGTTGTGATCTACTCCCACTTTAGGTAGACCAAGAGAGGAGTGCCTGTCTCCCTCATGGAACACAAACACTTCAAGGATGAAGGAAGAGAGAAGAACAGCGCAGGGGCAGAGAAGCTTTTTTTTAATTAAATAAAAAATCTGCAATGCATAGAGTGCGAGGGATCACTGTATATACAATAATTTTAAACTTGTAAATGACATGATAGTGCTTATAATGTTATTCAAACAGATGTGTGAAAAAAATGGTCTGTTTTGAGTTATGCGGGTATAAGTCGACCCTCTCATTAATGGGGTTGAAAATGAGGGAAAAAAATTGACTTGTATTTGTAAAATATGATAAATACTTGGGCTTGGATGTTTAGCTCGAATGAGTTAGAATCAAGCTTTGACGTCTATTGTCGTCAATGGCAGTAAATGAGTTAATTGTACCATATTGTACATGAGCAGCCAGATGTTTTCCGACAGTGAATGAAGCCAGCCTCTGCTATGACCATAAACGCCCTCTGGCATCTTTGTTTGCTCCACCAGTTCCACGTAGCAGCTCACCTACAAAGCCAAAGCAGTGGGTCGGGTCTGGTCCAGCCAAAGCCAACTCAATCCCATCATTAGCTCAGTGAGGTTCCACGTAAGCAAAAGAAAAGTCCAGAACCATTGGAAAAGTATATTATTTTTGTCTCTTCTTATTGAGGGAAGCAAAACTGAATAACCAACAGGTCAAATGAGGTAAGAGGAAGGATTGTGTGTCAAGCAATTAAATTTATGTTTGGCTTTATTTGGCCTCACTTGTGGGTGACCATTATTTGGATTTTGGGGTGGGTGATGTATTATACTGGATAATTTTATTTCCATTGCACACAAGCAAAATGGAGCATTACTGTACAAATAAAACAGCAGATTTACTTTCAGTCAAGATTGGCCTGCAAGCGAAAAACCACATGATGCCTCAAATGTTATGAGAATGTCACTATAAGAGATGATATCAACTAAATCTTTTTAGTCGTGAGTCCAAGTACTAGAAATAATCCATTTAAACGCATCACATGAACATGTGTGCCAATTGAGAAGGACTGTGTTTCTGAGAAGAGATGATTTTTTTGAAAATGAAATTTCCATGAAATTGGGGATTTCCTCATATTAAATACAATAACCCATTTTGAACCACAGCCATCACTATATCACTAGGTGGGTACAAGAGGTTTCTGAACTGAAATATTAGACAAGACATATATTTGTCTGATGTAAATAAAAGTTCAAACTACGGCCCCAGACCTATGATAGATTAACTCTGTTAATGTGCCTTAAATTGAGACACTTTTTTTTTTTTTTTAACTCATTCCAAAATAACATTTGCAGAAAAAAAACCCTCACTGGAAACTATGGGGTTTATTGTTTTCCACAGAATAAAACCGTGAATGAAAATGAAAATACTATAAAAGGTATATGACTAGAAACAGTACTAGTTTGCAATCCAATTAAAGAACCATTTTCCACAAAGTTATAAAAGCATTAACATTTGTCTGTTAATAAAAAATGTTATTTTCGCCAGGCCATGACAGGAGCAGTACTTTTTTTTTTTCCAATTGAGAGCAAATTGATTTGACCATGACTCTATTCATAGTCATTTGTTTTGTTCAGTTTTATCTTCATAAGGAGGTGCATTGTCAGCAGAGAAGCAATTGTCTGGTGGATGAGTCATAAAAAAACATAGTTGATGTCACACAATCTTCTGGAGTTTATACATGCTGCCTATCCCAACTGTCTTTGAGCAGTAGGCAGGGCGGGAGACACCCAACCAATTGCAGGCCACACAGGGAGAAACAACCACTCACAACTAAGGACAACTTAGTATGTCCAATTCACCTGCCATTCATGTTTTGGAGTGTGGGAAGAAGCTCGGGGAGAACATGCAAACTCCACACAGGAAAGCCGGAGCGAGGTGGATTCAAACTTGGGTCCCCAAACTATAAGGCGAACGTACTAACCACTGCGCTATACATAGTTCATTTTCCCTATCACTCCTATGGAGCATGCTCTCTCGACTGTTCCATGAGGGCAAGAAAAAAGAGAGCGGTAAATTTTAAGTCATCCAAATATGGGCAATCACACACACGCAAAAACAGACACACACACTCGAAACACAAAGCAATATATCAGCTACGGATGCATCTGTTCTGAATCAACCAACCCTCTCAGGAGAAACTGTCCCAAAGCTAAATGAAGGTCCAGATTACGTGTAGCTTCTACAGTAATATGACGCAAATACTTGGGCAACCGAAAAAGAACATGCGAAGGAAACTTCCACATCGATGACGTATAAGTTATTTCTCCGAAGCGGACGTGAAGACATGAGTGCTAATACATCTTGTGCTAAGCAAACAAAAACAAGAGAAAAGCTTTTAAATCATCACTCCTTTGAATGACTAATGGCTGATATTGCGCGAGGGGCTGGAAACAGCGAACGGGCAGAAAAGAAGGGATTGCTGTTTCCAGGGTCTCATTCGTCTGTTCTTTGAGCGTGTTTTACGTCACTGCCACCCACTACCTTTCCTCTACGTATGGTTGCTTTGCCGGAATGTGTTTCCTTAGCCTGTTCTTGATGACACGGGTCACCACGTCGACACCGCACATGCTGGGAAGAGCTGGACCGATAATCTCGGCCTGGATTGGTTTTAAGTGCTGTTAAGTGATGACTTCAAATTTCGGCAGCGTTTTTATGCTTGTGTTTTTGATTTACGAACCATGAATTTACAGACTTCATGTAAGGTTACTGAATAATCAGAAGAACGTAGAGTTGTTTTATGGTGTGAAGCAGCAACGATATTTCTTATTTGCTGTTTGAGATAATCACATCCAGATCTGCTCATTTTAAACGTGGTGAGCAGAAATCCAGATTCACCGGAACGGGAAGATTTTTGGAAATCTGCAGTGTCAGGACGTGACTACAACGGGATTGGCCAGATTTTCAGATGCTGCTTGGACCATGTTGTGGTGATAGGAATCTAAAAACCTTCTGGTCGAATATAATTTAATTTGGGTCAACAATGGACCGATCCAGTTTTTTGGACTTTGCAGGTTTTGTACAATGCAACCAAATTTGGGGGATTATTCTGAACAAACCGACCGAATGAGTTATTTTATAAACAACAGTTTTTTTCTGGGGGGTTACTTTGTGTAAAGCAATCCAGAAAGTTGGGACAAATTGATCCATGTTGTGGATCAGTCCATTTTTGACAGAAGATGGGTTTTTTTTAGACATAATTGTTTTTAGATTGTTAGGTTTAATTGATCCAAATCTTGGGCCGGTCCCTGAACCTTTTTTTGTGAGTGTGTTCCGCATTTTATCCAACGTTCTAGGTTAAACGAATAATCCAAAAAGGGACTGAATCAACCTTTTGGGTGAAATTAAATGAATGAAAATTCATTTATTCATTCATTATCTTTTAAAACATAATTTTAGGGTTGTTTTGGGCATATGAATCCAGCAGTCCATTTTAAATTTATTTTATTTTTTAGAGTGGGTGGGTTGGGGGTTCTTCGTTTGCCCCAACTTTTTGGGTTAAATTAATAGCCCCCCCAAAAAAGAGAGACAGTAAACACATTTGGTTTATTTATTTAACAAAAATCATGTTTTGAGCGAAAACTCTAAAAACAGTTGGGTCAAAAAATCAAGGTTAGTTTAAATCATCAACCTATAAAGCAATCCAATTTTGATTGTTTTGATGAAACAACCCAATCTTTTGGGATGTTTTGTGTCAAAAAACAAAACAAACAAACAAAAAAAAAACAAATTGGGGGGGTTTTAAAGAAAAAAAAATGGGCGGAGTTTTAGGGTTATTGTTCAATTCGACCCAATATTATGGTTTGGTACGAAGCTGATATAAGCAAAACCTGACGGGTGAATAAACGTGCGGGAAAAAGTTTAGTAGCACTCGTCCAGCTCCGATCGTGAGCAGTTGGAATGGAAGTGAAGCGCATCTGCAGCTAAAACAGAACGTGCTAGCTTTTGGATTCCCACTTAGATGACACTTGGATGCAGCTGAACGCGAAGTTGAGATTTATGTTCAGTGGAGCTGTGTCTATACACTTTGGTGTCCATCCAAGCTTTGCAGCATGTTTGAGAGATCAACGTTAATGTGTGTAACATTTGGCACAAACCATCTACCTGGCCCCTGGAAATAAGTAGTCATTTATTTATTTAATTACACACATAACTGCTACTATGAAACGCAAGCGGGATCCAACATTCGAAACCCAAACCTTAGAACGGTGAGAGACATGTTAACCACTAGCGCCCCTGACGGTCTCGATGAACAACTGCTTGACTGATTTAGTCATCATGTGTCCCTTTGCATTTGTCACTAATGTGAAACTTCAACTCATTTATCCCATAAAATGTATGGCAAACCTCAATTGGGTGTTTTTTTTTTTTTTTTTTTTTTTATTCCTCCTCCAACAGATTGCCTGAAGAAAACAGGGTTTTACATACAGTATTCATGGTCCAATTTATACCATAATTACAGACTTTTGGTGGGAAAAAAAAATCATCTGATAGATTTCACAAAAAACAGAGAAGCAAAAGTGTCTATTATTTGAAACCCCCCCAATTGCCACGCTCACCTTACATAAATTTACATCTATGAAAATGGTGTTAGTATACCTAGAACTGTATCCTTTTTAACACTGACATAACGAAATGAATATAAAAAACCTTAAAAAACTGATAAATACCTTTTTTACACCACAATTTTGAGCACAATTACAGTTCACATGATGAAAACAAATCCCTAGATTTTCATCTGGATTCACTCTCGTGACTCTGGGGGTCAGAGGTGAAAGAGAGGATGCTGAACTGTGGTCCATACAATAATAAGGGCAGACAGACAGCATGAAGAAATGTGTATTCACTGGTTAAGAATCTGCCTTGCGATTGGCTGACGGTCAGTCCAGTGTTGAATGTCGACTTTTTGCCGAAAATCCCACTGAGGGCAAGCAAAATAGGAAAGAAATGGATGTATAAATAATTTACTGAGACAACTTCTGAGATCTTAAAATTCTAAATTCTAAAAAGTGAACTCGGTAAGAAAAGAGAGATTGCATCATCTTGGCTTGTTTGAAGTATTACATGAGGAAAGTCACGTAGGAAGAACAAAACAAAAGATGAAACCATCAGAGCAGGCCAAGAGAAACACCGCATCAAAGATAGAATTAGTGAAGTCATTTGACCACAATGACCCCAAGCGCACGGCTAAACAATAATCAAAATATTCTATACAATATGTACACTAGTATAATTATAATGATATAAAATTATAGATATTATTAATATTTCCAATAGGTCAACAGGCCAAAAGAAGGGAACTACCTGGTGAAAATGAAAACTTTTGTGTTTTGTACTTTTCTGTTGTACTTAGAAAAACAAACCAGACGTCGAAATCTTCTTTATCTCTATGCATTTTGGAACGCCATAGCTCCAGGTATGCAAAACATTTCTCTTTCTGCATAACATTCGGTTTCATTCTGTAATTCACGCTTCAAAACAGTGACACTGCTTTATTGTCTTTGACATTGCTTCTTGGTTTTTTCATCCTTTTCTCGCTCCCTGTGTAAAATTTGTGTTTTTACCAAGTGGTTCCCTGCTATTGGCCCGTACACACTGGTTAATATTGCGCTTGAAGACAAAATAAGCAACGAAATCCATCTGTTGTCATCCCTCTCATGGGTAAGCCATTTTGCCGCTTGGTGTTGATTGAAAATGACATCACATTTGCTGAGGGCTCAGCCAACAATCAATCACTCAGCTCAGCTCAGAAAGTCACATGACCAAACTTAAAAAAATCAGGTGAGCTATGATTGGTCTAGTAATATTTTCCTTGATTGTTTGAATCATTTATGTGATTGTATGCCTTCACAAATGATGCTTGAACTGTTTAAGATTTGGGGCATTTGACTTTGGAGGTTCCGCAGTATTTCCATTACCCGTAAAACGCGACATAAATTTAAGCCACCTGAAATCATTTTTCTTGGTTTCTGAGAGGTCACTTAAAACGAAGTATGCCACAATAGGGAAAGCAAAGCACGAGATATTTTATGGGCTGTTCTGCGCTTCGTATGTAACTGGTTGAAAAAGCTCAAATAAATCAAATGGCAATGAAAGTCAAAATTGTATGATGTCAGACTTACGTTGGTTTTTCAGCTGATCCCAGACAGTAAAGAAACTGCTGTTAACATTCCTCTAGTGACCCCAGTCTAACATCTCGCTTGCTCATCCTTTTAGCGCTAACAAAAACAGACAGTAAGACAAGAAAATGCCCAGTGCTAATTGTAAACATGTGCCGCTCTGTTTCCAGAGCACTTTTTCATACGCATAAGAAAAAGGGGACGGGAAATGCGTTTTGGCTTAAGAATAATGCCGTACTTGTGTGCTTACTACCCCACTGAACAGAAGGCAGCAGCTGGTTGCATTTGTTTTGGCCCCGAGATCAGCAAGACCAGACAAATTTCCTGGTTGATAACAACCAAGTTCTGTCTCAACAAGCCGCAAAGGTTTTGGGAAAAGACACAATGATACAGTATATATGTAAAAAAAGAAAAGATAGATAGATAGAGATATAGAGATAGAGAGATAGAGAGATAGATAGATAGATGTAAATATATTGGGGATATAAAAAAAAAAGTAAGATTGATAGCAATGAATTATTTACAGTCATAATAAAGCATTTTTTATTGTATCCATTTCATTTTTAATCTCAAACTTTATACTTTCTATATGCTGATTTTTGCTTTTTGCTGATTTTTTTATTTTATTTTCTGTGTACTGATTTTTGCATTGGAAAAGAAAGATCGATCACAATCTGAAGTGAATGCTGATTGGCTATCAATGAGTTTGGCATAACCTGACTTAAGTTCCACTCTAGTTTCTCTCCAAAGGGACACACGGGGACAACTCTTGAGTCCACATTGACCAATTTTGATTTTGCAATTTAAGAATATGTTGGCATCGTGTTGATCATCATTAGGTTGATAATCGTCAAAGCACAAAAAGCAGAGTCTAACAATATCATTTTGCTAATACATTTCAGTTTCCAAAAATTAAACCAATGAATTAACCATTTTAAATTGGATATGAATTGGATATAGAAATCAATTAAATTCAACTTCAAGCATTTTAAACTGATCAATACATAACACATTGAAAAATGAATTAAGTCAAATCAAAGAATCACTCATTCATATGAAATACCCACATCAAACAAATTGAATAGTTCAAGATAACAAATGTAACCAACAAATCAGTCACCTAAATCAGCTCTTTCTCCTATTTTTTTAAACATTTAAACCTACCAAACACAGAATGAATTCAAACACAGATAGATTCAATGGTTGGAATCAGTAGAGTCCTAGTTCAACAAAAGAAAGCAGTGCAGGTACTAACTTCCCTAAATTAAGCAACATAAACCAAAGAACATTCACCAGCCGTTGGTGTCTTCAGAGTAAAAACTCCTTAGTGAAGCTTACGTGTTTCTTGTTGCTGTTTGCTCTGTCCTTTCTTTGACTGCAGATTAAGCCAGCTTTCCTGCTCAGGTGCTCTAATTAGCAGACATTTTGCTGGAGGATGTATTTTTTCTGGAGGATTAGCCTTTGCTGGAGGATTCTGGGAGTTGTAGTCTTGTGATAGTGGCATCTTATGACCTCCTGCTATTCAGTTTTACCTCAATACTGACAGTCTCCTGTTCTGACAAGGAGAAAATGGAAGAACGTGAGAGTTGAATAACTGCATTCAAGCAGTAATATATTATATTTATTCATAAACATTATTTATACATTATAAACGCTGATGCATATCGTCGCGTGCTTCACTTTGTGCATTTGCGTACTCTTATGCTTTTTTTTTCCCCTGAAAATTAGCTCCAAAATATAAGTAAGATTTAGCGCTCATGTCTTGACAAAACAGGTGCGCTTGATACTGGCATACATTTTCAGTCATCTTTATTTTGACAAGCATAAAGAGAGCATATGAATGTAGAGCGCACCTTGTGGCTAACAACCAAGCTAATCAAGAAGCAAAAGCTAATCACTCTCTTGTTGTGTGGCGAGACAAAGTGCAGGAACAACGCAGGAGATTCCACTTGCCTCACAGATTCCACAAACTGCGTTTCCGCAATGACGTCGCACTGCAATGTCTCCGCCGCAACGCTGGAACGTCAAACTGCACTTGCGCAGGGACTACCAACTTCTGAAATTAAAACAAATAAAATTAAAGATTTCTAAACTTCTGTAAACAAACCAAGCTTAATTTGTGTAAAGTATGCCGGATAACACTTCATTGCACGCTTCATTAGCAATGGCTGAGTACATACAGTATTCATATAAACTCGTTTGAATCGATGGAATCCTGACTCAAACAGTAATATATATTTGTACACATATTATTGTGTCAATTCACAGGAACAACGTCTGCTCTTTTTCCCTTGACGACAATGGCACAGAGAAGGCAAACCAACAGGTTTTGGGCTCATTCAGCAAACATTTAGCAAAGGAGGACAATCTTGTCAGTGCGGAGTGATTTTTCTTTGCAAATGTGGACGTAGATCAGGTTCTTTTTCCTGTTTAGTGCTTTCCGAACTGTAGAATTGACCATGACGCATGGCAGCGGAGCAGATCTTTCAAGCGCTGTATAAAGTTGGCTGACCGTAGTGCAATGGCGCAGCCACGATGCAGCACGGCGGGTACACAGGATGTGGAACCACTTATATTTATTACCATGGCTGCGTAGTGCTGCCCAACAGGGACGCAACTCGTATGTTGTATCCACGCTTATAGTTTTTTCCCAGCTTTTCATAAAGCTAAAGATGCACATACATTGTCTTCTTATTCTTAGGGTATTTGTTTGTTTACTGAAGCGGCTTGCACTGCCTGTTTGCTGTGTATCAGTCTTATGAGACCGTTTACTGTACGTTGTCACTCTACAGTGACACGGAATTTACATCTGAATTGAGCTCATTAAACCGGGTCCTGAAGGAACCACGCAAACCACAACTGATTGACTTTTAAAACTTTTTGAGGATGCCGGTTTTAATAATGCAATGTTGGTGTGTGCATACAGACAGTGGGCTTAATATGGGAGCGACAGTGAGAAAGACGTTGATATATTATTAATGAAATAAATAGTAGAAAGAAAGAGTGAGTAGAAAGCACCATGCCCTGGTATTAATGTGAGTAAAAAAAAAAAAAAAGTGAACCCCTGTGTGTGTATGTGTGAATGTATATATCCCAGACAAGCATCTGAATTGAATGAAGCATCTCAATTCTCTTGAGGGCAGGAAATATTATGACAAAACCTCCCCAACAGCAAGACAGAAGCATGTCGAATTACAACCCATTAGTGGCACGTGGAAGTAAAAGAAGCACACGGCGCAGACATACGTAGGAAATATATATTAAAGACACTCTGTGAACGTCATTGTAATGGAATGTTTTCCAGAGCTGCCTGTTGCGCGTCATAAGAAGATAATGTCTGTCTTCAAATTTGATGAAGCAGCACGTGGCTCATTGCTCAAGGTTATTCTGCATGCTCTGTTCCAATAAACAATTGTATGTTAATATTTAAGAGACAGCTTATGTTTAACGTAAATGTGATAGCTACCATATAGAATATTTTGCAACTATAGTCACCGGGCTTACAAATCATATCATTGACTCTGGAGTGGTAGTTTTTCTCTATTAAAAAAGACAATATGTTACCATTTAAAAAAAAAGAAAAGATCGGTCTACAGAATGAATTTCACCCTAAGGGTTGTTCACAGAGTAGAACCCAACGGCCAGGAATAAAATTATTATTTAACAAAACAAAATACGATACGAAGTATAAAAGTGTAATCAATCGGCTGTGTAATCTTATTTAGGCCTCAGGGTCGACAGTTTATAATGAAACAAGAAGAAAGTTTACTATGGGGAACGATTTGGCAGGATGGGGTTACGAAACGAGCGCCGGGTGATGTCATGTTTTCAGCGCTCATTATTGGACTTTCAAAGCCTGTATGAACTTGCTGATGACACGTTTGGCTCACAGTCATTTACATTTGAGAAAACACAACGTAAACATGAGGCTTGTCTTCAGAAAAATATTAGAACCTCTTATTACTCTCTTAAAAATGACCATGAGATCCTTTTTGCCACAAAGACATACTTTTGAAACCAGTGTATTTAAGAACTTATTTTTAAATAAATGGTTTAAATAAAAATGAAGAGGGGTTGGCACGTCCACTTCACTGTCCCTAGTTAAATTTCAGCTGGCTCTGGCCCTCCTGTGTAGAGTTTTCATGTCCTCCCCAAGCCCGTGAGGGTTCCGGCTTCCTCCCACACTCCAAAAACATGCACAGCAGGTGTGATAGCCACTCAAAATTGTCCTTCGGTGTGATTGGATACGTGAATTGTTGTTTGACCCTATGTGCCCTGCAATTGGCTGACAACCAGTCCAAGGTGACCCCTGCCCACCGAAGACAGCTGGGATAGGCAGCGATCCTGGTGAGGAGAAGTGGCGAGAGAAAATGGATGAAAATAATAAGACTCTGTTTATATTTTGATTCCTCTTGAAGTATTTGGAAACAAAATGATTGAATGGTGGAGACCAGAGGAATACAATAATGAAAATCGGATAGTGAAATTGAAAAGCCAACTTGTAAAATTCTTATGAGTTTACAGTATATTTACCTGAAATTTACATGAATTAATAACATTTCAAATAACTTTTGTCTGGATGATACTTTTTAAAGATATTTTATAATCAATTTGAGAATTACAGCCTTAAACTAATACGTGCAAATTAGTTCTCAGAAAAATTACGTACATTTCTGCATGATTATAAAATATTATTTATGTTTTCATTATTTATTCATATTTTCTATGGCTATATTATTCATTTACTGGGTTATATCAACATAAAACTGTGTTTACTCTGGATTAAGATGCACAAATATCCGCTTGTAATAATTCTGTTGGCAAACTCCGCCATTTCCTTCTTTCCGTGATAGCAGAATCAAACCTCAGGATGGAACAGGACCTCTTCCTTATTTGCTCCATAAAACTTGGTATGTTTGTGTTGAACCAGAAGAACCAGCTAGTAAATTCTTACAAGCCACGCCACCTGCTGCACCTTCCGCCACCTTCCTGACCCACTAAAAAGGGGGTCCTTTTCAAAACACGTGAGCTCACCTTTTTTTGAGATGCTTAAAAAATAAAAAAAAAAAAGTGTGAGGAAGACCATTAGTGGAAGAAGGTTCCACTAACCAACAACATTTAATCCATTGGTAAAATTTGTCAATTTTTTGGACTGTTATCGTCCAAAGAGGAAAAAAGAATAACTCTATGCATGGATATGTATGATAGATATGAATAAAGTATAATGCCATTGAACATTTTGAGTAAAAATAAACAAAATAAAAAATCACAAACGAAAGCTTCGTTTAAAAAAAAAAAAACACGCACAAGTTAAAATAGCATATTGCCATAATATGAAAATATTGCCCTCTGTCCTTCGGGTCATTCACATGAAATCATTCATATTTACCATAACAAGTCCGTTAAGCCTGTCTAATTATTACCGTATTTTGGAAAAAAAACACGAATTGTCCATCATATCTGACGCACTTTGGAGAAGCTGGGAAACACAAAATCCACTGGCGGGAACGCCGAAGACGTGGTGCCAAAATGTAACTTACAGCAATCCGCTGGGAATTCTGCTTCGTCGTAACTTTAAATCCATCATTTTCAGACAACATAGAGCCTATCAAGGCTTGAACGGCTCTGATAAGACAAGTCCAAGAAAAACAGGCCCACTGATGTAAAAACAAACACAGCCAGTATAAAGGCAAAAGTGATGATCACACTTTTATTGGTATTAAATTTAACTTGAGGGAAAAAAAAAAAAAGCTAAAACATATTCTTCATGGAACTTTGAACCTTTACCTTGAGGGTGTTCCCCGAGTGAGTAACCATTGGACCCTTAGAAGTACAAATTTAGCACATTATTTTTCTGCCAGTCTAGGATACTGTATGTTAGTAACAGACTTTGGTACAGCCCTCTTTACATATAAATTACAATATGGTTTACATCTTTTATCAATCTTTTTTCAAAGGAATATTGTTTTCTTCACCAGCTCCTCTGCGGGAAAACCTCATCAGTAATGACTATCTGAATCCATTTAAAACTTGAAATGAGAAAAACAACTTTTTTCCAAGGTGTCTCTATCACACACTTTAGCAGTGTTGCTGCATGTTCCAATTAATTTTCTCTCAGTTTAAAACAAAAAAGGACTGTTCTGGTCACACCATTAAAAAGCATTAAATTCCATTTAGTGATACCTGCAGAAACACTTTTAGAATCTCACATACGCCTTAGGTGCATCTGCGCCAGGTATACTTGTATCTTTATGTAGCAATCCTATTAATGGAACACAGTCGTAAACGGATGACCCCTGTGCTCGTGTTGAATATAAATGTCAGTTTGTAAGCACACAGCCATTTTTTTAAACGCTGATTCGAAAAAAGGTGTTGTGTAAATGTTTCCTTGGAGTGTGGGAAAACCCTGAGGGATTGTAACAAGTGGGGAGGTGAGCGTGTGCATGTGTGTGTATGGTAAGGGGGGGGGGGGGGGGGGGGGGGGGTCCTCAGAAATATGTCGCTTAGCTTGTGTATCTATTTTTGACATGTTACATTCCTTTGCCCCCCACATATTCTCACCCATCTATAAGACATTTACAGCCATCTTTGATGCTCGGGCCTTGTAAGATGGTACTGAGGCGGGCTTGTGGTCAAACACAGACATTTCTCAGGGTTCAGATGTCAGCTGCAAGTGAGACAGACAAACATGAAAAAATAAACAGCAGGAAGCTAAAGTTAGAGCCCAGATGTTTTATGGCGTACCTTCATGACGGCAGGTACCAAAAACTATCACCTGGGACTGAGGAGAAGGCTGCCAAAGCCTAAACAACCATTATCAGAGTTTGTTTTTTTTCAAACGATTGATTGTTTTGAGGCTGAGACTATTTGCCATTGCAATTAGTGCTGTCAAGAGATTAAAAACTTGAGAGAAAAATTAATATCTGTAACAGATTTACCTGATTCATCTCTTTTTAATTTCACTTAAAAGTTACTTTGAAAACCCCTCAACTACAGTTTTTTCTATATATACTTTGCATTATTTCATTATATAATATAAAAAATATATACCGGTAAGTCCAAAAAAATTGCTTCAGTCATTTTTATTCTTTAACATATTTTAAAAGGTGCTGACTGCAAGTTTTTG
This sequence comes from Hippichthys cyanospilos, assembly GCF_059441005.1. Taxonomy (NCBI): domain Eukaryota; kingdom Metazoa; phylum Chordata; class Actinopteri; order Syngnathiformes; family Syngnathidae; genus Hippichthys; species Hippichthys cyanospilos. The sequence goes on along the minus strand of NC_142387.1, from coordinate 5,948,175 downwards.
AACGACCGAGAGGTGAACATTGGCGAGTGTTCGCGAAGGTAGCAGCTCTTTTGATCAGTCAGGGTGCGTTCAAGGTCACCAGCATTTACTTGTCGCAAGGAAATTTGGACACGTTCAAGGCAGACCAGAGAATTTTTTTTTGCAAACATTAGCGACCTTGAACGAACCCTCACAAGATCAAAGGAGCTGCTACCTTTGATGACACTCACTGACATTCGCATAGGGGCTTTAGTTTCAACCATAAGGAACAATGGTATAGTTTTCTTTTGTCAGTGGCCATATAATAAGAAGATAACATTAAAAGAAAACATTGTCCATCGTGTTCATCTCTGACTTATTCAACAGCAGAGTGTTCTTGCATTTATTTATGTGGTGGGCTGAACTTGAGTTGCTTCTTACAAAGAATGCATATCTCTCTCCATAGTGCTGTCAAGGTGTTTTTTTGTGTGTTAAATTTATCATTCATTTGATCAACAACTGTCACGTTATGTATATGCTCCTGGCCTCCTTCTCCATGTAGTAAAATCTCTGTCAAAAAGACGTATGCGTGTTTCACCAATCTTATGTGTACAACTCTCACAAGTCTTCACGTCTTTGCATGAATCTCTCCTTTGGATTGTCAATCTTTCCTTTGGATTGGTGAATCTGATCCTCTGTATTCGTAGATCTGAGCCTTTGGGTTTGAGTTGAATATGTAAATTGAGACGACGTCACGCCGGGCTACCAGGCAAAGTCAGTCCACTTTCGAGTAGTCCGGGCCGCCATTAGTCAACACGCATATGTCTTTTAGACAACAATCTTACTCCATACATCAAGAGCTGATTTGCAACGTGAATGTCCAATTTATTCATAAGTTTTATGAAATTGGACTGACGGGCTAATGACCTGTAACCCCAAATTTATACATTGTTTGAAAATCATTCATATAAATTATATAAATTGGTCTGTCACAATGTTTTTTAGAGAGTAACTGCCACATAACCACCACAACAATGAATAAGTAAACACAGAATGTAAAAAAATCTTTATTTATAATTAATTAATCTTTATTTCATAGTAGGATTCTACTTCATCATTTGTATATCAAGACCAATTCAAAGCTGTTTTTCCAAATCAACTGCAGTGCTTGTTTCTGCCAGCAGAGGTCCCTAGCTGTTTCAGAAGCTTCACAAAATGAAGACATTTTCCCCCAAAATTGTCCCTCAATGACCACAAATGGCCCCCAAAAGCTTCATTTAAGCATCACTAAAAATACACATACATTATCCATAAGTTTGAAGCCTGATGAGCGATTGAAAGCTTCTGTTTGGCGTTCACTTCGTGTTCAATTCGGCCATTTTATTTTCTGCTTCATGACTCGCAGATTGACTGACTTTGCCAGGTAGCTTGGCGTGAAAGGATCAGATCCACGAATCCAAACGAGAGATTATGCAAAGACGTGACTTGTCTTGTGAGAGTCATACTCATACGAGTGGTGAAACACGCAGATGTCTTTTTGACAGCGATCTTACTCCAAGTCTTTTGAGGACTTCCTGATTCTTTGACCTGGGGCTGGAGCCTGCGGACCATTACTCATCAGTCGACCATTAATGTGAAGCGAAAACAAAATGAAGACGCTGCATTATTCTTGATACCTCGTTGTTACATTTTTCGTAATCTCCAGTAAACCTTGTGCTAGCTTTGTGTTTCTTTTTTTTACTTTCTATTTGTGTCTTATGTCTTACGGTGTCCTCTTGTTGAGACTCAGTCCTCCTTAGTTTTTGGTTTATTGTATACCCGCTTCTCTTCACATTGATGATTTATCAGTGGCGGTTTTAGATAATACGTTGAAACTGTGCATTTTTCAACACATTTTGGTTGATCCTACGAATGATCCTTTTTTGTATTTCTCACATCGATAACATCACATGCACTTCCAATCTCACATCTTCCTTCTATTTATGAACTTGCCTTCTCATTGACAACAGATTGCAAGACCGTACCAAAAATTTGACAAATCTATTCTATTGACAATCCTGATTACAATCAGAACTTGTATTGGAGTTTTAGTGAAAAAATAAGCAATGCTGGGTCCACATTGATTTTCGTTCTTGTTCTTCCATGAATCTCACAAATCTGTCTTGCAAAACACTCGACATTAAAAATCTGGACAAGCAATCACACCACAGTCGAAGGTATTTGAGTTTTCCCCATTATGCCTTAAAGTGTGGACATTATCACAATGTGAAAGAAAAGCTTGAGTCTTTGTTGCCTAAGTGGGCGTAAGAACATTTGATCCTTGCTTAGTTGGCACTTAAAAAGAGCTTTTGCGCAGCGCCGGAATCACGGAGGAAGGCTCCGACTCACAGAAAATGTGTCCAGAGTGCAGTGGTGACATCTGGAGAAGTGTACCATTCACTGTAACAGAATATGCAAATTATGTGGGATTATTTTATGTGCGCTTATCTTCTTTGAGCCTATTAGGGCTCACACAAGGAGCTACCTGCCAGAAAAGCAAGTACAACGACACAAGTGATACCATTGTTACACTCTTGGTTACTTCATTTCACCACATTTATAGAAGTAGCCTTTTTGCCACTGTTGTGGTCTTGTATGTTTAAGTTTTATAAGTTTGTATAGCAAAACATGCATTTACAGAGTCACTGATGTGTGTAAAACCCAACTTGAAAGATAGGTTTAAGTTAAGAAACTGGTGCGTTTTGCATGATGTTTCTTTAAGATTTGGCATCGTAGACTGCAGGCCTGGCATACGAATTACTGTGTTTTCAATCATTTTTGCAGCACTGCCGTTTCTTTTCAGCATTGATGGTCTTCTGAGGGCCATAAATTATGAAAAAGGATGATGAATTGATCAATCGAGGGGGGTTCTCAATTGATGGTGGGACTGACTAAGTTTAGGTAACAAAAACTTTTTTCTCTATTACGTTTGATTTATGTATTAGCAATATACGTATTTATTCATGTTTATCATACTAATATTTACTACAATTGATGAATAACTGTACTAGTGCTTAAACATTGGTTGCATTTTCCAATTTATGGACAAATTTATCTGAGCAATGCAAGTCATGAACTGAGAATCCTTGTGTAAATTGTATTTATTTCCTCAGAGTTTTTATTATGACCTGTTTTTCATTGTTGGTCAACTTAGTCTTTGCCTGAATGAATCCCACTACAGGCAAATTGTCACTTAAAGCACTTACAGCCTGACTTTTTTGTAAAATTTTGAAAGTTGTTAGGAATGCTGAATTTATTAAATATGTCAACATGAGTAGAACCACACATACACACAACCACGAACACGCACACAAACACACACACAAACGCTCAAGACTCCATGAATAAAGGCACAATTTGGTATGAAACATCCGTTTTAGAAACCTTTCAACTAAAATTTACAACACGCCATAAAACTAAAAAAAAAAAAATCAGCAAATGGTGCCAGTACATTACCTTGTCATACAAATGTCACGCCACCAGATTTGGAAGGTAATGTATAACACTAAATGTGGATGTTTTTTTTCCCTTAAGGTTTTCACAATTGTTTAATTTATTACCTAAAGTCCCAATAATTGTGACAATCACTGAAAACAATGAGATAGAAACACCAATATTCTATTTTGCTGTACCAAAGCACACATTAAGAAGGAGAATGGTTGCTGATGTCAGTCCGCTAAATTGTGCACCAAAAGTAATTTGAATGGATTTCAAAATAAGAGCATTAACAGGAAGTGCAATGTTAGCTGCCTTAATCTTGCTCATTTAACAGGGTTTGATGAATTTGTCTTGTAAATGTTATATATCTTATGCTTTATGTATATTACTAATTGGTCCCCTTTTGTCTTTCTGATCATTTTAACTACTTGTGATACGTTTTCACAAAATCAGGCTTATGTCGCCGAGATTCCTTTTGCATTACTAATAAAAATCTGTTCATTTTCGGAGACATAAGCCCCATCTTGTGAAAATGCATCATATTTATGTTCTCATACGTCTTCAAACATGCACTCGAGAATGAATTCTCTACATTCTTGTTTGTGGAGTCCAAAACTATTGAGCAAATACAAGGTAAGTGTTTCGGGTTATACAGGGTAAGCACCACTCTTTTGACCAAAAACTAAAACTATCAAAGATATTGTATAATCACTACTGTGTATGCAGACAAAACAGAGCAGGAATTTAATTTTGAATCAAAGTGAAACTCAGCGAGGGCACTCTTTGATCCGATTTATTGAATTAATCAACTCTGCTTGTTTCTCTTTGAGCGAGGGTGGAGCAAAGACTTTATCCTAAACTTATTTTACAAAGTTAAAATTTTGTGGTCAACAAAGGACTGTATAAGTGATGTGACTTGCTCCGGACTTATTATTCATCAGCGGGCTTCCCACCATAGTGAACAACTCATGACATGCCACTACTGTAATTATTTTTGCCACAAAGCCAGCAAAAGTGCACTCATTAAATCACAAACTGCCTCAAGGCACACAAACCAACAATCTCTCCAAAATGAACCATATTCCATTTCTTTTTTGTGCACTTCATATCATACATTGCCCTCACCCTTCTGAAAGTAATATCCATTTAATTGCTACTATGAAATAATGATGAAACGGTGCATTATTCTTAGCTTGGCAAAAAGAACCCAGGTGAAGGATCATGCATTCAGTACTCTTTAATGTCTCATTTTTAAAAAGGCGTAATAAAATAATATTGAGTCACATTGGTTGTGTTTTTCATTCACATGCTGAGCTCTTGTAGGTTTCCCACGTGTTGCTGTTGATGCCAGCAAAGTAGCAATAACTGTGGGTGGAGGGCACGGTTTAGCCAAACGTGTGCATTTTGATTGCTTCTGGAACAGCAGGCTGATGAGATTTACTTACATGAATTGAATTGTCAAACTTGTGTCACAAGTTTCCTCCAGCAGGTTTTCGTCAGATTTGCATCACGTTAAGATTTTCTCCTTAAACTTGGCCAACATTGGCATCAAAACTAGACTTTGAGAGGCCTACGTAAATGTAGCGCGATGTACCGTATAGGACAATTAATTATCGTTAAATAAATGTACCAAAGGGGGAAAAAAAGACTTTGGAAAACAAACAGTACCTCAGAGCAGCATATGCTGAACTACACCCTAATTATTCTGTTGATAGTTTGATAATAAGCCTTGCAAAAAGTCATTGGGTTCACTTGATGCGTGGGCCAACAAGTAGAAAGGGAGGGAGCATCATCTGGGGCCTTGCAGAGGCGGCATGTGAAAAAGTTGTGTGTGTGTGTGTGTGTGTGTGTGTGTGTGTGTGTGTGTGTGTGTGTGTGTGCATGTATATTCAAGAGTGGGAGAAAAGAAGAGTATCTTGAATTTCAATTCATTTATTTTATCCCCAGCCTGTGTCTAAAATACACATTACAATAACCTAATTATATGGGTCATGATAGAGGTTACATTTTGGTCAGAGGATGAAAATATTGATACCATGTGTCAGTGTTAGTTGAAATACTTTGCAGATGTAATAATGCTACCAGGCTACAATACTCAGACTTCACTATAAAAAGCAATGCATGTTTTGTGGCTAAGTAAAGTGAATTCAATGTATCAAGTGGAATGTCATAGTTTGCTCATTGTATATAATGAAGTTTACATATATCGTACTGTGAGGTGTTTCGAATATGTTGGCAACCCAGAGAAAAGCTTGCAACCTTTGAACTCAGTAACTTTCCAACATCTTGGATAGGAAGTCATTTAAAATCAATACTTGAACAGACATAATGCCTGCAAGTTTAAACCAGAACAGGGAGAGGTATTTGTTAACCATGCTTTGGGTCTGACTGTCATGTGTCACTCACAAATCAATTTGGGTTTTATGAATGAATATTTATTGAGGTGAATCTTGTAACACACATAATTAAACATCTGAAGGGAAATAGTTCTAGCACTCATAATGAGGTTTAATTGGTGACCAAAAATGTCTAATCCCATTTATCATTCAAGGACAGCTGGGACAGGCTCCAGATGATCCATGATAAAGACAAGATGTCATGTGAAGCAGCAGATAGGTAATGGAAGTGGACAAAGTATAAGTAAGTATAAAACCCTTGAAAAACAAAAATCCTATGCAACAAAAGGGACCTGGGCTGTATGCAGAAAACTACTATCCTAAAAAAAAACACAAAGGAGGGTTGTCTGCATAACATAAAACACAAAGTAACAACAGAGGAAGACTGCGTGCAGAACACAAAAATCCAAAGTAACAATAGAGGGGAACTGGACACACAACACAAAAATATAAAGTAACCACAAAGAGCATGGCTGTGTTCAGAACACAAACATCCAAGGTAACAACAGATAACAAAAATGCTTGCAGACCACAAATATCCAAAGTAACAATGAAGAGCAGACCTGCATGGAGACCACAAATTTCCAAAGTAACAACACAGGGGGACTGGATGTAAAATACAAAATTTCAAAGTAACAACATAGAGGATGGTTGCCTGCAAAACCTGAAAATACAAAGTAACAACAGAGGAGGACTGGATGCAGAATAGAAAAATCCAAAGTAACAACACAGAGGAGGGTTCTCTGCATAACGTAATATTACAAAGTAACAACAGAGGAGGACTGGGTGCAGAAGACAGAATTCCAAAGCAACAACAGGATGCAGAAATTTTATATATATATATATATATATATATATATATATATATATATATATATATATATATATATATATATATATATATATATATATATATATATATATATATATGACACGGACCACAAAAACTAAAGCAAGAACAGAAAGGTTCGCTGCATGCAGAACACAAACATCCAAAGTAACAACGGATAGCAAAAAAGCCTGCAAACCACAATAAACCAAAGTAAAAAAGAAGAGCAGAGCTGCATGCAGATGACAAAACTCTAAACTAAGAACAGAGGGGGACTGGATGCAGAAGACAAAAATCCAAAGTAACAGCAGAGCGCAGGGGTGGATGCAGGAAACAAAATCAAAGTAACAACATAGAGCAGGGATGCATGCAGAATACTAAAATCCAAAATAACAACGGAGAACACAGCTGGACAGAACAGACCATGGAAAACTGCTTGACATTCTGAGAACGTGACGCTGAGGCCCTAGATCGTTAATATTGAGAAACATAAGACTAGGCCCAATAATGTGACAAAGTAAAGCAAACCAAAGGAGACCATATCAAGTGCCAAAATCAAGGAACAAACCCTAACCTCAGTCAACATGAGTTTAGAAATCTCTGACAAATTACCATTTCGCTACATCATTTTGGGATTAAAATCAGTTAGAATATTCTTGTACAATAAAAACTTAACCATAATACACTATATGCAATGCCAAAGACAATTTGTTGTGAATTATGGTCAGTGGAGTGCGCAAAATAATGATCGTGAGAACAAATGAAGGAAAATAGGCTGTCATGAGCATTGAATTCAACAGAAGATCAAATATATTAAATATGTATCCTAGCAAATATTCTAAGGAAGTCCAGCAGTAGCAAGTGGGAGTTGAAACCTATACCTGTATGAAGTTATATTTCTGCACATGAAAATTTCATTACTTTCAGCAAAATTATGAGGGAAAGAGAGCAGGGGAGGATTAAAAAAAAGAGAAGATGGCGAGGAGAGAAAGGAGGAGGGGGGGCAGGAAATTTCTTCCTGCGTCACGTTGCTTTAATGCGTTCAGCAGCTGCCAATGAAAATGACGACCGACAGAAGTGTTATTTCTTTCCCCCTCGCTCTCGGCATCTTGCCCTGGAAAACCACACAGCTTTTTCTGCACGATGAACAAGTGTAATCTTCGAAACACTAGTCAAAAATCACAAATTCAGCTACTCCATCCATCGTTGGAAAGTCACAACACCTGCATAATCCAATGGGATCCAATATAACTGTATAAAAAGTAATACATCTTTTTTTCATATTGACACCCTGAATGATGTGGAAAAAAGGTTTTGTGTGCACGTTGACCAATTTAAACTCAGTCGAGGAACAAAATGTGTGGAATTGCTGAGATGTTGCGCCAATAGCTTTGCTCGTTACAGACCACAAAAAGCAACACGCATCTAAGGATGCAGTGAGGCCTTTTTTGCATGTTTTAATTATAGACTGATTCTGTAGAACGTATGTGAAATTAAGAATGGAATTGTGATTGCTTGTTTATATTACTGTATTTAAATGATAAAAGTTGTGTTTATACTGTAAGGTAGATACTTACATAAGGTACATGTTTTCATTAGTCCTTGGCATCTCTCCAGAAAGGTCACTCTATATAGTTTTCTATTATATGGTTTTAATTGATGATTCAATTCAGTTCGACAATGGGGTTGAATTTGATAGTGCAGCTCATTTAAAAAAGGTCAAATTAAATAATTTGTTATTGTCATTTTGCATGCTTTTATATAACATGAATATAATAAATAAAATAAAGAACTATATTAAACATAAATAAAAAATTAACATAAACATTAAGTAATACTGTAAATATGTCATGGTTTGTTGGGTTGTGGGTTTATTTTGAGGGGTTCTGTTTCTGCTTACGTTTATAGTTCCGGTTTCTGCCCCTGTCGCGTCTCCCTGCGTTAGTTTTGATTTAGTCCACCTGTCTGTTACCTGCGCCTCGTGTCCTCCAATCTGCTCCCTTTGCCTGTTGTCCCTGCCCAGCTGCCATGTGTTAGTTTGATTAGTTTGTGAATGTATTTAAGCCTAGTGGCTGTTACAGCCCGTGTCGGATCATTGTCTCTGTCGTGTCAGGTCATTGTCGTCTTGTAGTCCCGTCTCGTCTCGCCCATCAGTTTCGTGTATTCCTGCCAGCCTGCCCGTAGTGTTTGTTTTCCGTTTTTCCAGCTTGCCTGCGCCCTTAGTTTTTGCCGTCCTGTTTTTCCCGCTTTTTGTTCCCGTTCGTTGTATTAATAAACATGGATTTCATCAACCCCCTGTCCCGACGCTCCCCTGCTTTTGGGTCCTCCGCAACCACGCCGGCGTTCACACCCGCCGTGCACCCCCGTGACAAAATATGCCATTTCACTCTCACATAAAATCTATTTATTGTGTTGCACATACATACATATGTAGAACATATACGCATGCATAAGCATACAGTATATGTGTACATACTTAGAGTACATGTATATGTATGTACATTAGTTTTTAAAAACATACATACATACATACATACATACCTACATACATACATACATACATACATACATACATACATACATACATACATACATACATATATATACACTATATTTGTACATACTCAGAGTGTATGTACATGTATGTACATAGAGTTTTTAAAAACATACATTGATACATACATACATACATACATACATACATACATACATACATACATATACATACAGTATATTTGTAAATACTTAGAGTGTATGTACATGTATGTACATAGAGTTTTTAAAAACATACATTGATACATACATACATACATACATACATACATACATACATACATACATACATACATACATACACACATACATACATACTGTACATACATACTTATATTCATGCATACATACATACCTTGTGTATATACTTGTACGTGTGTATCTACAAATGTGTACATACACATGAATGTACATACAGTTTATAAAAACATACATACAGTACATACATCCAAACAAACTGTCTTTTGTATGTATACACATTTTATACACCAATCTTTTTAAGTTTTAAAAATATTGATTTTAAATAAAACATTTAAACTTGAATGGATTGAACCAGAGATAAATGGACACCTCTGTGGTAAGGGAAAGTGAATATAAGTAGAACTTTCATACTGCTCTTCAATTGGGTCTGACGAAAAATATTTAGCACTTGAAATAAAACACTGCACTGTTTGCTTTTATTTGATGATTCGAATATTGCGGGTCACAGTGACCCATAGGAACGTTGTTAGAAAGACACGTGCACAACGGAGGATAAAAAAAAAAGAAAAAAAAGAGAAGTCTACAAATGATGCTGTATTTCAGGTGACCGGGGAGGGGAGATGGGTGGTCCTTTACCTCCTCGTGCACTTCCTGCATCGTCCACTGGATAGACTATATAAACCCGCAGAAACCAACTTCTCCCAAGGACCTCATATAGTTTGCAAAGCTGAAGAAACTGAGAGCAAGTACACCTTTAACCCTAATCTCATTTAGTAGCGCTGTACAAGAAAGGTAAGAAACGATTTATTGTCCTGCTACAAATTAATCGCGCTGAGACATAAGTCTATTTTTCCCTCTATTGCAGATCGGGTCACGACACGAAGGATATTGACAACAGCAACCATGCAGCCTCGTGTAATTGCGTTCATCTTTCTATGCATACATTGTGGAACAAGTGCACTGGCGGTCACGGTCACCGCTGCGCCCTCCTCCGCTCTGCACGCGGCCAATTTCAGCAGCACGCACGCGGAGATGGACGGCAGCTCTTCGTCGAAAAGCCGAAGGAAGCGTTACATTAGCCAGACCGATATGGTGGCTATTCTTGATTTCCATAACAAAGTGAGGGGCAAGGTGTTTCCCCCGGCGTCTAACATGGAATATATGGTGAGTCCTTGAATATTATACGCACCCACTACCTTGGCGTACAAAGCATTCAATGGAGCTAAAGTGACTTTTTTTTTCCCGTACTTGTTTCGAAATTAAACATTTTTAGTGTAAGTGATTTGTCAGCAGTTTGGAGCCCCTAAACAGTTACTTTCAAAAGCAAGCAGGGGTCATGCATATAAGAGCGCTATTGGCAAGAGCAATATGGGAAAAGAAAAAAATCAAATCGGTCGTTGTAATGCATATAATAGCGAATGATGCGGCGCATGATAATGATTATTTCTTCAATATTAATGTTTTAGTCTCCATTTTCAAAATCAAGGATTTTTTTCCAGAGTATTTTAAATTATTATTGTATTAATAATTATGCGTTTAACATGCCAGAATTGTTTCTCACGTCATATTTTGAAATAGCATTTAACTTTATAGTGATGCATGTGATGCTCTTTGTACTGTAGATCAAGTCGCCAAAGATGGTTCTTAATTCCAAAAAGTGCTGCTTCCGACGAATGGTCAAATCAATTTTAAAGCTTTTTATTATGCAGTCATCATTACATGAAAGAAAGTGGTTGCATGCTTCACGTGTGCACGCAAGTATTTGGGCATCTAAAAAAAAAAAAAACCCTCCATTTTGGGAAACTTGCCAGTTTTCCTTCAGCATCGGGAAGACAAAAAGGTCTTTTGGATCAAAGAGATGGTATTCCGCTCACTTATGCAACCATCTTGACGGATGCTTTATCTCACATCTGAGTGCCGAATGGGACTTAGATGGAGAGGATCTTGTGTTTATATTTTACGCGACTTGTGTAATGATTTCCATGCGTGTGTGTCCAGGTGTGGGATGATACTCTGGCCAAGTCAGCTGAGAGCTGGGCCCACGCCTGCATGTGGGAGCACGGCCCGTCTCACCTCCTCAGGTTTCTGGGTCAAAACCTCTCAGTCAGGACAGGACGGTAAGTGAACTTTGAACCCCTTGACCCCCAACCTCCCTCCCATCCTCACCCCCCCGGGCTACATCTGCTGCAGCACTCTCAGCAGGGATGATGCTGCCTTGCAGTCACGGTCATTGCTTTGCAGGCCCCCTTCCTTTTTCTTCCACTTGACTGGTGACCTGGTGACTGCTCTTGGAATGCTCGCGTGACCCCTCAAATAAACAGAAGCTATGTTTTAAGGCTTGACCCATGAGCGCAAAAAAGCTTTCCTTCAGTCGCTCTTGACTTTCCATGAGGGACATCATTCACCAATGATTTTTTTTATTGAGCAATACTGTGAGACTCAAGGGAGCACAACTCATATTAAGTGTGGCTGCTCAAAGATGGAGCTATGCAAGCAGAACTTTCACATGGCATTCTCAGTCCCCCGCGTACTTACTGTTTTTCCATCGTGTTTCATATTTATAGCTTGGGCTGAGTAAATAATTAGGCTAGTTTTGATACAGGTTAGTGACAAACTACTAAGGTTGAATGATTCTGAAAAATAATCTAATTGCATTTTTCCCTCAATAATGCAATTGCAATTTAATATGTAATTTTTCAAAATCCTCCCATATATATTTTTCAGAAACAGGAAATAAAAATATGAATTTCAATAAACAATGTCAAATTTCTCATACAGAAATGTTTTCGTCTCAAAACCCTAACCCAAGGTTGGCTTATACCAGTCTTTCTCAAATAGATGGGTGCGCCCCCTTGGGGGTGCAATGTTGGGGTGGAGGGGGGGAGGGGGGGGATTGCTTTCGAGCTGTGTTGTGTAATTGCACATCTTCGTCACCTGGTGCCGCTGTGACTCATTGTCAAAGTCTGCAGAAAACCTTTTAAATTGCTTTTAATATAACTAAATATGTATTTTTAATGTTTTTTTTCAGATTCAGAATAAGTTGTAACCTGTATGAACCATTGTAAAAAGTAAAGTTAACATTTGCTGGAAGTTATTTTTTCTTTTGTTAATGTTAAAAAGGATACAATTCATATGTATACCTATACATTTTTTTATAGATAATGATTTCATTTATAGACATCACAGTGAGTGGGGGGTGCGAAATGCCTTCTGTTTCCTTGGTAGGGCTTTGCAAAAAAATATTGAGAAACACTGGCTTACTCTAAACTATAAGTGGGTGAACCATGAATTATGTTCAAAGGCAGTTTATCTATCGCAATTATCTTCGATTAGATTTGTTAAATTACTTTGGGCTCTATAATCACGCCCAGCGCAAGTCTGGCGTAAATCTGGCATGGGAAAGCCATATAAACGGTGTGCGCCGTTGTGGGCGTGAACACAGCCAACTTGCCTCGCAACGTTTCAACGCAGCTTTCTATATTCATTTCAGTTGACGTCCATTTATGTCAACGGTGCTCAAAGTCTTAATGTTGATGCTGTAACCCAATAGCTACAATACAGTATCAAGCATATCTCTTCTAACTTTGTGTTATGTTCTGGCGTTTTCCCTTTTCAGGTATCGTTCCATCCTTCAGCTTGTGAAGCCATGGTACGACGAGGTTAAAGATTACTCCTTTCCTTATCCCCGCGACTGCAACCCTCGATGCCCCCTCAAATGTTACGGCCCCATGTGCACCCATTACACGCAGGTAGGCAAGCTATGATTACATGCTAATATTAGCATTAGCAAAGGCCATCTCATAATTGATGATTACTTTCAGGGTTAGGCTTTATATTATTCTTAGGACAAGTGAAATGCCATCTTGCTATTCAAATACCACAGAGTTCATACAGGTAAAAACCTAAACTTGGAAGAGCTGTGGGCGTGGCCCTATAATCTTTGGCAACATTTTGTAGGCATGTCTACCAAGAATAAACCCATTGTACAGCTATTTTGTGGTCATTTTGGCACTTGACAGGAGTGCTTCAAAAAGTTGACGACATTTTTCTGCCATTTTCTTGGATTCATAATTGTTGCCATCTAAAAAGAATTTTGGACTGATGGAAGTTTCCAAAATATAATAATACAAGATAGATGATTTTGTATCTCTCAGTAAGTGACGAAATATCATGTGTGTAAAGTTCTAACCTAGGAGATATTTATAGACATCTCCCTTTGTACTGTGTGAAATACAGTATGTAGCTGCTAATACCCATAAAAAGGGTACTTTGATTACCATTATCATCGTTGAAATAATCCATAAAACAGCATTCATGGATACTTGTTTTGTCTGTTTTGCAGATGGTGTGGGCAACATCCAACAAAGTGGGCTGTGCAGTTCACACCTGTCACAATATGAACGTTTGGGGTTCCGTGTGGAAACGGGCGACATATTTAGTCTGCAACTACTCGCCAAAGTAAGTCCTTCTCATGTTGCTACATACCGCTTATAACATTGAACTCGTTAACCCGGCGACGGGATTATAGCTCCCGTCGCCCACTCGGGCCGATCAGTGCCGACCTGTGAAATGCCACCCATGTCGCTTGGGGGATTCAGATAACCTCAATACAAGCCTGTGAACAGGTACTGTGCAACTAAAGCGCTTGAGAAGAAAAGGAACGCAAGGAGGGAGAATTCCAAGAATTAAAGCCAATTTGGATTTATGGGCAAGGTTATCTAATCCCATTGGTTTAAGATATATGTTAGGCAGTCTGCCCAATGATGACCTACTTGTTTGACTAGGGAGAGTCGACATGACCTGGCTTTCATCGCATATTTACTCTATTCATCACTTCTTAACTGTAGCTGTAATTTGGCTGTTGTAAAATGGACGCATTACAAATGGCTCCAACTGCAATCCAATAAATTTATCGCCGTGAGATTACGCATGCTAAACACAAATCATCGTGGTTTCTTTTTTTTTTTTTGTGTGTTCATAGCTGTACTTAAGATCTCAATTTGCCCTAAAACGGCAAATGAAAAGAGAGCAATCACACTTATGATAGATAGATAGATAGATAGATAGATAGATAGATAGATAGATAGATAGATAGATAGATAGATAGATAGATAGATAGATAGATAGATTCTGAAAGAAATTCCATCATTCTTTATGTCATTCAATACTAAAGAAATGTTAACTCTGTTCGTGTCTTCACAGATTCATTCACATTCGAATGTGCATATTTTCAATATTTTTCTTTTTTCATACTGTATTAGGGTAAAGGAGGGTCTGAAAATAGCTGGAACTGAATGAGTTAAACCTAGTGTTAGGTAATGAAAAAAAAAGACAGTTGATAAATTGGTTGTTGATATTTGTCAGTCGAAATTTTTAAGTTTTAAAATGATTTCAGTTGTTCATCATTTGTGTTAAGCAAGGATATTATAGGTCGTGGATTCGATTCAGGCCCTGGCCTTCATGAGTGGAGTTTTCATGTTCTCCCCATGCCTACATGTGTTTTCTTTGGGTACTCGTGTTTCTTTCCATGTTTCCGAAAAAAAAACAAAAAAAAACATGTATGACGGTATATTAGATACTCTGATGTGCCTTAGGTGTGTTTGGGTGATGAATGGTTGTTTGTCTATGTTTGCCCTGCAATTGGCTGGCAACTAGTTTAGGGTGTACCCCGCCTGCTGCCCGAAGGCAACTGGGATAGGCTCCAGCATGCCCTCAATCTTTTTGAGGATAAGCTGCTAAGAAAATGGAAACACTCACTAACTGCAGTACATCGCTCATTTAAAAAACTAACAATACGGTGAAAATATTATTTTTTGTTTTGTTTGCCAATTAATATTCATCAACCTTTAGTGGGGTTTTTTAAAATTTCGGTTTGACCATACAGAATAAAAAAGTTAAATTTGTCAATTGACAATGTAGTTTGCTTTACTTTTTTCCTCAATATTTAATGACCTTTATTTTTGATACAGCACTCAACAAATATTTCATAAATAGGAAAAAATCCTAAAACTAAAAATGATAAAAACGAGCTAAAACGAAACATCAAAAAAATTAATTTGCTAAAACTAACTGACTTCTTAAAAAAAAAAAATCAAGATGAACCCAAAACAAACTACAATGAAAAGTCTATTTATACTGCCCACCATTGTGTATTATAGGGGCAACTGGATTGGAGACGCTCCCTACAAAGTCGGGGTCCCATGCTCCGCCTGCCCCCCCAGCTACGGCGGCTCGTGCAGCAACAACATGTGCTTCCCGGCTCTCAAGACAAACTACCTGCACTGGTTCAAATAAACCACACTTCCACAGGGACACTCTTATCTTAAAGGCGTAAGGATTTGCACAATCGGCATGGACCAGTCTATTTTGTATATATGGCTTATTTAAAGACACAAAGACACATTTGATGGCAGCAGACAATTTTGACAATGTGTACATGGACTGTAAATTAATGTAGCTTTCCAAGATTTTTTTTTTTTTTTTTTGTACTTGCCTGGACTGTTTATTTTTAACTTATATGTAGTATGGGTCCTTAAAAGACACTCACACATACGGTGCTACGTACATTTTTACCGTTGACTATGTAGCAATCAATGTCCTAACGTCACGATAGCTGCTCATGTGTGCTCACTATGGTGCTATAAGGGCATCACACCTCCATGTTGTGTGCTCTTGCATTTGTTGGAATGTTGGGGTATAACTTCAAACGGACGCCAGCGTAGCAGCACCGCATGCTTCATCCTCAGACAGCTATTTTTGGCCTGCGAGGAACCGGCAAAAGTGCACTTACTCAGAAAGTTCAAATGTACAGTACATTTCCTTTTTCCTTTTTCTAAATGAAAAAGAAAGAAACGCAACTCTAGTGTTGGCTATGCTGGCACTGTAGACAATAATCCATGATTTTCTGCCAGTGTATTATTTTTATTTGCAGTCTTAACACTGCTATAATCTGGCTGCATAGCATATCGGACCTTTATTCTGTTAGATAATCATAAGTATTTAACTGTACATTGGTATATTTACTATCCATATGTTTTGATATTGGAATGATCCACTGTTTTCTTTGTGATGCAGTTTTGGAGCAAAACACTCAAGTGCACCTTAATTGTTTGTAAATGTCCAAAATACCAGCCTCCCCCCACCCTTTTTTTTTCATGTGTACATAATCATTTTACCTTGATTTTCCTTTAACTACAGTTAATGTATAAGTTATTCATTTTTATATTGGAAAATATTTAAATGGCATTATTTTTTTTGTATTGTTTTAAAAGGGTTTTGTATATATATCCTACTGAGACCCAGCCTAATTATATGTTTTATTCCATACTCCATTTTGGCTCAGCAACACAGC